>NC_071621.1:16417753-16477746 GCF_014839835.1 Dryobates pubescens | reverse complement strand
TCTCCTCTCCAAACCTCTCCAAACCTCTCCTCTCCAAACCTCTCCTCTCCAAACCTCTCCTCTCCAAACCTCTCCTCTCCTCTCCTCTTCAAACCTCTCCTCTCCTCTCCTCTCCAAACCTCTCCTCTCCTCTCCAAACCTCTCCTCTCCAAACCTCTCCTCTCCTCTCCTCTCCAAACCTCTCCTCTCCAAACCTCTCCTCTCCTCTCCAAACCTCTCCTCTCCAAACCTCTCCTCTCCTCTCCAAACCTCTCCTCTCCAAACCTCTCCTCTCCAAACCTCTCCTCTCCAAACCTCTCCTCTCCTCTCCAAACCTCTCCTCTCCTCTCCAAACCTCTCCTCTCCTCTCCTCTCCAAACCTCTCCTCTCCTCTCCTCTCCTCTCCTCTCCTCTCCTCTCCTCTCCTCTCCTCTCCTCTCCTCTCCTCTCCTCTCCTCTCCTCTCCTCTCCTCTCCTCTCCTCTCCTCTCCTCTCCTCTCCTCTCCTCTCCTCTCCTCTCCTCTCCTCTCCTCTCCTCTCCTCTCCTCTCCTCTCCTCTCCTCTCCTCTCCTCTCCTCTCCTCTCCTCTCCTCTCCTCTCCTCTCCTCTCCTCTCCAAACCTCTCCTCTCCTCTCCAAACCTCTCCTCTCCGAACCTCTCTGAACCTCTCCTCTCTGAACCTCTCTGAACCTCTCCTCTCTGAACCTCTCCTCTCCTCTCCTCTGAATCTCTCCTCTCCTCTCCTCTGAACCTCTCCTCTCCTCTCCTCTCCTCTCCTCCATTTGGAAACCAGGGCCTGGACCAGATCCTTTGTTTTGTGGTGAATTAAGCAGAGTCAGGGAAGTGATTGTCCCCCTGGACCTGGAAGTGATTGTCCCCCTGGACCTGGCATTGGTGAGGCTATAGCTTGAGTACTGGATTCAGATTTGGGCTCCTCATTCCAGAAAGGACATTAGGAGGCTGAACTTCATCCAGAGAAGGGCAATGAAGCTGGGGAAGGGTCTGGAGAACAGGGCTGGGGAGGAGCAGCTGAGGGAGCTGGGGGTGTTTAGTGTGGAGAAAAGGAGGCTGAGGGAAGACCTTCTGGCTCTCTACAATTCCCTGAAAGGGGCTTGGAGCCAGGCAGGGGTTTGGGCTCTTCCCAGTAACAAGTGATAGGATGAGAGGAGATGCCCCAGGGGAGGCTTAGGGTGGACAGCAGAAGAAACTTCTCCACTGCAAGGGTTCTCAAAGAGTGGCCCAGGCTGCCCAGGGAGGGGGTGGTGGAATCCCCATCCCTGGAGGTGTTTCAAAGAGGCAGAGCTGTGGTGCTGAGGGTTTGGCACCAGCCTTGGTAGAGCTGGAGAGTGGTTGGAGTGGATGATCCTGAAGGACTTTTCCAACCACAACCATTCTGTGATCCTATGAATGAAAAAGTTCCCTTAGGAAGGGGTTTGGGCTGCACTCTGGATTCAGCCTGGGCTGCCTGTTGGCACTGGGTGCCCACAGTGTGGCTCCACGTGTGGCACAGCTGGCTCTGAATTGTTCTTGCAGCTATTCTCTTTCGGTGCCAGGCTGTCATGAGCACTGCCACGGGACCAGAGCAATTTGTCTCCTTGGCAGCAGGAGGACAAAGTCACTGAGAGGAATAAACCCATGCTGGGTTTGCAATGTGCTTGCAGGTCTGCAGAGCTGCACTGGTGGGTCCTGCTCAGCTGCAGCCCCTCACAAGGGGGACATCAAGTTCAATCCAAGAAGGACAAGAGGGAAACAACAAGAAGAAGCTGGAGAAGTGGGGCCCAGGTGAACTTCATGAGGTACAGCAAAGCCAAGTCTAAGCTCCTGCACCTAGGCTGAGGCAATACCAAGCACAAATCCAGGCTGGGCAATGAAGGACTGGAGAGCAGCCCTGCAGAGAAGGATTTGAGGGTGCTGGTGGGTGGGAAGCTGGAGATGAGCCAGCACTGAGTGCTGCCAGCCCTGTGCTGAGCTGATGCCCAGCAGTGTGGGCAGCAGGGGCAGGGAGGGGATTCTGCCCCTCTGCTGTGCTCTGCTCAGACCCAACCTGCAGTGCTGGGGCAGCTCTGGAGGCCTCAGCACAGGACAAGCAGGGACTTGGTGGAGCAGAGCCAGAGGTAAGCCACAGCCATGCTGGAAGCCCTCTGCTGTGAGGCCAGGCTGGGAGAGTTGGGGTTGTGCAGCCTGGAGAAGAGAAGGCTCCAGGGAGACCTTGTGGTGGCCTTGCAGGGCTTGAGAAGAAAGCTGGGGACAGACTTTAGAGCAGGGCCTGTTGGGACAGGACAAGGGGTGATGGTTTGGAACTAGAAGAAGGAGATTCAGATTATGTTGAGGGTGCTGAGAGCCTGTCCCAGGCTGCCCAGAGAGGTGGGAGATGTCCCATCCCTGGAACCATCCCAGGTCAGGTTGTTTGGGGCTCTGAGCAGCCTGCTGGCTGCAGGGCTGGTCCAGATGACTCTGAAAGGTCCCTTCCAACCCAGACCAGTCCATGATTCAATCATTCTGTGAAAACCTGCCCAAAGTGCTCTGCTTTACTCTGGGGAAGAAAATTCAGCTGGTGTGGGATTTGGGGGGGCAGAGGGGAGTTTGGTTTATTTAGCTTTTGCAGACTGCTTAGGGGTGTTTTTTTTTGGTTGTCTGTTAGATGGAGGAGATTTGGGGCACAGAAACTGGGGGGGTAGAAACAGTGAGTTGAAGAGTTGGGAGGTTATCTGCAGCTGGCAAAGCTGGGCAGGTGGGAGAAAGGGCTGGAGCAGCTCTGCTGTGGAGGCAGACTGAGAGAGTTGGGGTTGTGCAGTCTGGAGAAGAGAAGGCTCTGAGGAGACCTCATTGTGGCCTTCCAGGATCTGCAGGGGGCTACAGGAAAGCTGAGGAGGGACCTTTGAGGGTGTCAGGGAGGGATAGGACTGGGGGGGATGGAGCAGAACTAGAAACAGGTAGATTCAGATTGGATGTTAGGAAGAATTCTTCCCCATGAGGGTGGTGAGAGCCTGGCACAGGTTGCCCAGGGAGGTGGTGGAAGCCTCGTGCCTGGAGGTGTTCAAGGGCAGGCTGGAGGTGGCTGTGAGCAGCCTGCTCTGGTGTGAGGTGTCCCTGGCCATGGCAGGGGGGTTGGAACTGGCTGCTTCTTGAGGTCCCTTCCAGCCCTGACAATTCTATGACTGTGTGTGATGTGGGAACAGACTCAGCCCCTCCCTCAGAGGAGCCAAACCCCACTTTCCCCCCTGCCTTTTCTTAGTAGCATTTATCACAGATTCACAGAGTGGATTGGATTGGAAAGGACCTTGAAGCTCATCCAGTTCCACCCCCCCTGCCATGGGCAGGGACACCTCCCACCAGCCCTGGTTGCTCAGGGCCTCATCCAGCCTGGCCTTGAGCACCTCCAGGGATGAGTCTTCCACAGCCTTCCTGGGCAACCTGTTCCAGTGTCTCCCCACCCTCACTGCAAAGAATTTCTTCCTCATCTCCAGTCTCAATCTCCCTTCTTCCACTTCCAATCCTTGCTGATACTGTGATACCTCCAGGGATGAGGCATCCACAGCCTCCCTGGGCAACCTGTGCCAGTGTCTCCCCACCCTTGGTGAGACAGTTGGATGCTGCCTGGTAAAAAGAAGGATTTTTTGACTCTTCCAGTTTGTTTTCCCTCCAGCTGGCCTCTGTCCCTGTCTCCCCTGGGAGATCATTACAGGAAGAAGCTATCACAAAGCACTGGCTCGGTGCCTGTTGGAGAGCTGCTCTGTCCTAGCCAAAGCCTTGGGTTTTGGGTAGGAAACAAAGGATTTTGGACCTCTTTCTGTGCCTCACATGATGTAGGAGACCAGTGGCTCCCTTTCCCTGGGTCTCCCTTGTCTCCTGCTGCTGTGGAGGCTGCTGGGCAAAGGCTCTGGGGGTTCAGAGTTCCTGTCCCTGTGCTTGAATAGCAGGTGAGGACGCCCCAAAGTTTACTCCTTCTCTTCCTGACACACATTTGCTGTAGGGAAAGGTCGGCACCTGCCTTGGAGAGGGGTTAGCCCCCCCGTGGTGGGCTGTTACAGAGCCCCCAAATCCCACTGAAGGCTGCTTTGACCTGTGTGGGCATCACAACAGCTATGTCCCATAGGTGCCACCAGCAGCCTCCTCCCTGCAGGAGGAAAGCTGAAGGAGAAATGTTTGTTTTCACACCGCCTCCCAGCATGCCAGCACATCTCTAGGGGGAAGAGGCAGAGGAATTTAACTCTCCACCTTCCCAGATCCCCACACTTGCTCCAAAATGCTCTCTTCCCACCCTGAGCCCAGGGTGCTGAGCTGTGCTGATGCAGTTTGCAGCTGAACTCAGCAGTGGGTGCTGCTGGTCTCTCTGAGCAGAGTTTGGGTGATGTATTTGTTTCATACCCATTCAAGGACTTGGAGAATGGGTTGGGTTGGGTTGGAGGTGGCACTCGGTGCCATGGTCTAGTCATGGGGTCTGTGGTGACAGGTTGGACTCGATGATCTTTGAGGTCTCTTCCAACCTTGGTGATACTGTGACCTTAGAGATCATCTAGTTCCAACCTCCCTGCCACCTTCTACCTAGAGCAGGCTGCTCAAGTCCCCATCCTACCTGGCCTTGCCAGGGATGGGGCATCTTCCACCTCTCTGGGCAACCTGGGACAGGGTCCCCCCCATCCTCACTGTAAAGAATTTCTTCCCTCTACTCTAAATCTCTCTCTTTGAGTTCCAAACCATTCCCCCTTGTCCTGTCCCAACAGGCCCTGCTCTAAAGTCTGTCCCCAGCTTTCTTCTTAGCCCCTTCAAGTCCTGCAAGGTCACCAGGTCTCCCTGGAGCCTTCCCTTCTCCAGGCTGAACTTCCCCAACACTCCCAGCCTGGCCTCACAGCAGAGGGCTTCCAGCCCTCCCAGCATGGCTGTGGCCTCCTCTGGCCCTGCTCCAGCAGGTCCCTGTCTGTGCTGTGCTGAGGCCTCCAGAGCTGCCCCAGCACTGCAGCTGGGTCTGAGCAGAGCACAGCAGAGGGGCAGAATCCCCTCCCTGCCCCTCCTTGCTGGGGATCAGCCTAGGAGATGGCTGGGACCTGTCCAGCTTTTCATCCAGCAGCACCCACAAGAGCAGAGCTGCTCTTCAGCCTTCATCCCCCAGGGATTGCCCTGTCCCAGGTGCAGGACCTTGCAGTCAGCCTCTCAGGACTTCTCAAGCTCCACCTGGGTTCCACTTCTCCTGCCTGTTAAGGACCCTTTGCACATCAGCTGCAGCACTCAGTGTCATCAGCAAACCTGCTGAGGGTGCCCTCGATCCTCCTGTCTGTGTCAGCAGCAAAGATTTTCCTGCATCAAAATTCAGGCTCTGATTTCATTCCCAGAGAAGGGCTCTTTCTGCATTCCTTGGCTATGGGGAGCCCACAGTCACCCAGAGGCTGCCCCCTACGGAATGTGAGGCTAAGGGTTTGGGCAGGGAGGTGTGGAACAGAGGAGGAGCAGCCTGGGGGTTTGTGGTGGTGCTGGAGAAGGGGACTTGGGCAGGGGATGCTGCAGACTAGGCTGTTGCTGGGTAGGGGCAAGGTAAGGAAAAACATCTTGACTTTGAGAGAGTCCAGGGGAGGCTGGGGAGAGGCTGAGGGGCCTGGAGCAGCTCTGTGAGGAGCAAAGGCTGAGAGCCCTGGGGCTGAGAGCCTGCAGAAGAGCAGCCCCAGAGGGGAGCTGAGCAATGCTCAGCAAGAGCTGAAGGGGCTGTGGGGGGCAAGAGGCTGGGGCTGGCATCTGCTGAGTGCTGCCCAGGGACAGGCCAAGGGGCACAAACTGGCAGCCAGGAGGTTCTATGTGAGGATGAGGAGAAAGTTGTTTGTTGTGAGGGTGGTGGAGGCCTGGAGCAGGCTGCCCAGAGAGGTTGTGGAGTCTCCTTGTGTGGAGAGCTTCCAACCCCCCCTGGCCATGGTGCTGCTGGGCAAGCTGCTGGGGGTGCCCTGCTGGAGCAGGCTGGGCTTGGCCTGGCTGAGCTCCAGAGCTCCCTTCCCACCCCAGCAGGGGATTCTGTGTGGTTTGGGGCCTGAGGGAGTGGGCAAGGCCAGGCCATGGTGGCAGAAGGAAGGGAGGGGGTTGCAGAGTGAGCCCTGCAGGCCTCCCACTGCAGGCCTGGCTGCTTCCAGCCCACAGCCCTGCACTCACCGAGGGGCTCTGAGGCCCAGGCCTAAGGCAATCCCTACCATGGCCCACTGCTTGCCCTCATCCCTCGCAGACTACGGCTCCCAGCATGCCCTGCGCGCACTACAATTTCCATCATGCCTTGCTTGTGTGTTCTCCCCTCCGCCCCCCGAACCCTCCGCACTACAGCTCCCGTCATGCCTTGCGCCCCCGCCCCCTCACGGCTCCCGCCGCACTACAGCTCCCAGCAGGCAGCGCACCGGCACTACACTTCCCAGCATGCCCCGCGCCCCTAGGGCCCTGTTTCTCCTTCACTCCCTCCCTCTGAACTGCATTACCCAGCGTGCTCCGCGTCGGGCCGCCGCCGCCGAGCCCGGGCGGAGGCGCGCAGGGCACGCCGGGAGCGCTAGTCCTGGCCGTGCCTGTAACGGTCCCGCTGGTGGTACACCCCCCCCTCTACCCCCCCTAACTCCCGCCCGCCGCCGCCGCCCCCTCCCCCACCGGCTGGCGGCTGCGGGCAGAGGCAGGAGAGCCGCGGAACAGGCAGCGGGAGGAGGGGGAGAGCTCTGTCGCCGCCGCACCGGCACAGGGGACACCGCCGCCAGCAGAGCAGCCGCAGGTGAAGGGGGGGGCAGGGGGCACGACACCCCCGCAGGGCCTCCGCTGAGCGGGGAGGGGGCGGCTGAGGGAAGGGGTGAGGCAAACGAGTGACAGCGGCTGGGCTGGGGGGGGGGACTCGTAAGGGCACCGCCGAGGTGCTGGGGGGGTGTCGGCTGCGGTGTTTCCCCCCGCGCCGCGTCCTCCGCTAGCCGAGGGGACGGGGCCGGGGACGGCGCTGGTGGCGCGGGGGGGGGGCAGCATCCTCACAGCAGGCTCTGCGTGACCCCCCTGCAGGGTGAGGGTCACGCGTGGCACGGCACAGCCCGAGCCGCTGCGGAGGGGAGAGACCACCGCCCCGGGGAGGGCAGGCACCCTGCCCCCCAGCTTCTTGCCCCGCTCCCCCAGCGGCTGTTTCCCGCCCCCCTTCCTTGGAGCCTGTCGTTACCTCCCCCTTGAAGCCTGTTATTGCCCCCACTTCTTGAAGCCTCTTTCCCCTGCCCCCTTGAAGCCTGTTACTGCCCCCACTTCTTGAAGCCTCTTTCCCCTGCCCCCTTGAAGCCTGTTACTGCCCCCACTTCTTGAAGCCTCTTTCCCCTGCCCCCTTGAAGCCTGTTACTGCCCCCACTTCTTGAAGCCTCTTTCCCCTGCCCCCTTGAAGCCTGTTATTGCCCCCACTTCTTGAAGCCTCTTTCCCCTGCCCCCTTGAAGCCTGTTGCCCCCCCAAGACTCTTGCCCCCTCCCCAAAACCTGTTGTCCCCCCTTGAAGCCTATTATTGCCCCCCACTTCTTGAAGCCTCTCTCCCTTGCCCCTTTTAAGCCTGTTGTTGCCCCCTCTTGAAGCCTGTTGCCCCCCCCTTAAAGCCTGTTATTGCCCCCCACTTCTTGAAGCCTTTTTCTCCTGCCCCCTTGAAGCCTGTTGCCCCCCCCTTGAAGCCTGTTATTGCCCCCCACTTCTTGAAGCCTTTTTCTCCTGCCCCCTTGAAGCCTGTTATTGCCCCCCACTTCTTGAATCCTTTTTCCCTTGAAGCCTGCTGTTCCCCCCCCCTTGAAGCCTGCTGTTCCCCCCCCTTGAAGCCTGCTGTTCCCCCCCCTTGAAGCCTGCTGTTCCCCCCCCTTGAAGCCTGCTGTTCCCCCCCCTTGAAGCCTGCTGTTCCCCCCCCTTGAAGCCTGCTGTTCCCCCCCTTGAAGCCTGATTGTTCCCCCCCCTTGAAGCCTGATTGTTTCCCCCCCTAGAAGCCTGCTGTTTCCCCCCCCCTTGAAGCCTGCTGTTCCCCCCCCCTTGAAGCCTGCTGTTTCCCCCCCTAGAAGCCTGCTGTTTCCCCCCCTAGAAGCCTGCTGTTTCCCCCCCTTGAAGCCTGCTGTTCCCCCCCCTTGAAGCCTGATTGTTCCCCCCCTTGAAGCCTGATTGTTCCCCCCCCTTGAAGCCTGATTGTTCCCCCCCCTTGAAGCCTGATTGTTCCCCCCCAAGCCAACAGGCTTGCTGGAGGAGTTTGTCCTCAGCCCCGCGGTAGGTTCAGCGCCCCCTCAGGTTTGAGCTTTGGGGGGGGGGGTGGGGGGGGTGGGCGCTCAGCCACGTTTTGGGGGTGCTTGGTTGCAGGGGGAGCCAGCTCCAAGGCAAGTTTCACCTTCTCCCGGTGTGGAAGGAGGGGGAAATGGAGAGCCCAGGCTTGAGGGAGGATTTTTCTTCTGCGTGTCCCTTGCTCAACCCCGCAGGAGATGTCCTGGTGGGGTTCAGGGGGATGTTGGGGGACACTCTAGAGATTTTTTTGGGGGTGGGGGGGTGGGTTAAGGGGAATGCCACCACTTCATGACATCCCCACCGAAAAACACCCTGGGGGGGGGGACACACACACGTGGGGATGACAGCAGGAGCAACATAGAGGGATATTAAGGAGCCTGCAAGCAACTTGATGGGATGGGAAGGGTTGAGTTGCCACCGCGTGTCCCCCCCGCACCTTGTCCTCCTCTTTTTTGGGGGGGGAGGATCAGGGGTGTTTAAAAATGGCCCTGGTTTGATGTGAGGTTGGGAAGGGGAAGGCTGGGGGGAGGTGTGGATGTCAGCCTGCCGCGTCTGTAGCCTGCAAGTGGTCGTGGAAACGTTAAGGAAGGTTAATTTTTGGCTGTGTTTTGGGGGGGGGGGGGGGGTTATCCACGGGGGGGTGGAGGATTATTTGGGCTGCTTTTCGATCATTTGATGCTGCTACTTCCTTATTTGTTTTGGGGGTGGGGGGTGTGGAATTGCTTGACTACTTTCTTCTTGGCATGGTGGGGTTGGAGGGCATCAAAGTCCAGCCGCTAAATGGTGGCTTAGTAATATCCCTCCCCCCCCCTCAACCCAAAACCCAGCTGCGTAGATTCAGTGCTGGATAGACCCTGGAAGCATGGAAATGAAAGAAATATTCCTTCTTGAAATCCAAATTGAAATGCTGGTGGGTTGTGGGGTTTTTTTTTTTGGGGGGGGGGGGGGGGGGGGGGGTGGTTTGGGTTGTGTGGATTCTTTCCTTCCCTCCCCCTTCTCCTGCAGAGGAGATTTCAGGTGGTGGCTTGAGTGGATTTCATTCCATTTGCTCAGTGCTGAACGCTGTCAGACCTAGAACAAAAATGAGCAGGTTGAGGAGGATTATTTATTTGCCAACCCCCCCCCCCCCCCCCCCCCCCCCGCCCCTCCCCAGCCTCCTTCTCCTTCTCTCCTGGACAAAGGCATCTTGTGCTGAGCAGAAAGAAAACCCCCAAGTGGTTCTGTTTGTGCTTGAGAGCAAAATATGATTGCAGATGCAGTGGGATGGTGCTTCTGGCTGCTAAACAGCCATGGAGGAAGAGGGGGGTTAGCTTGGGGTTATTTTCCTTTCCTCCTTTCCTTGCCCCCCCCTTTCCCCCTTCCTTCCTTGCCCCCCCTTTCCCCCTTCCTTCCTTGCCCCCCCCTTTCCCCCTTCCTTCCTTGCCCCCCCTTCCCCCCTTTCTTCCTTGCCCCCCCTTCCCCCTTTCTTCCTTGCCCCCCCTTCCCCCTTCCTTCCTTGCCCCCCCGTTCCCCCTTTCTTCCTTGCCCCCCCGTTCCCCCTTTCTTCCTTGCCCCCCCTTTCCCCCTTTCTTCCTTGCCCCCCCTTTCCCCCTTTCTTCCTTGCCCCCCCTTTCCCCCTTTCTTCCTTGCCCCCCCTTTCCCCCTTTCTTCCTTGCCCCCCCTTTCCCCCTTTCTTCCTTGCCCCCCCTTTCCCCCTTTCTTCCTTGCCCCCCCTTTCCCCCTTCCTTCCTTGCCCCCCCTTTCCCCCTTCCTTCCTTGCCCCCCCTTTCCCCCTTCCTTCCTTGCCCCCCCTCTTCCCCCTTCCTTCCTTGCCCCCCCTCTTCCCCCTTCCTTCCTTGCCCCCCCTCTTCCCCCTTCCTTCCTTGCCCCCCCCCTTCCCCCTTCCTTCCTTGCCCCCCCTTCCCCCTTCCTTCCTTGCCCCCCCTTCCCCCTTCCTTCCTTGCCCCCCCCTTCCCCCTTTCTTCCTTGCCCCCCCTTTCCCCCTTTCTTCCTTGCCCCCCCTTTCCCCCTTTCTTCCTTGCCCTCCCTTTCCCCCTTCCTTCCTTGCCTCCCCTTTCCCCCTTCCTTCCTTGCCCCCCCTTCCCCCTTCCTTCCTTGCCCCCCCTTCCTTCCTTGCCCCCCCTTCCTTCCTTGCCCCCCCTTCCTTCCTTGCCCCCTCTTCCTTCCTTGCCCCCCCTTTCCCCCTTCCTTCCTTGCCCCCCCTTGTCCCCCCCTTCCCCCCTTCCTTCCTTTATTTTCTTGGGCAAGGGATGCCAGTGATGGAAGCATCTTGAGGGAGACATTTTGCCAGCCTTGATTGCATCACCCCCATTAATTGATGAAATGTTAACTGTGAAGTGGTTGTTGATTAGAACTCAGATTGAGGACCTGCATCGAGCAAGGTGAAGAAAATCAGCCAGAGGAGGGCCAAGTGCTTCTCTGGTTTGTCCTCTCTGGTTTCAGTTCTTTCTTGATTTGGCTTTTGCCTTTGGTTGGATTTTTCATGACCTCTGTGGCTGAGTGTGGTCAAACCCCCACCCCCCCCAAGCCAACACCTGTAGGCCTGAATAGTTCTCCTTGCTGGGTGCATGGAGGCATTCACAGGACAGGTATCATTCAGAAGTGCATTTGGGGGGGTGGGGGTGGGGAGGAAATCTATAGTAGACCTGAAGAACTCCTGTTCTGGATCGACCAACCTGGTTGCACATCTTAACTTCTGCTGCTGTTTAGGTCTTTCAGAAGGAGCCTTTCTCCCAGATAATGTGGCTTTAGTGGGAAGGGCTTCAAATGTTGTTGTCTGGTGGTGGTGGATGTTCTTCAGCTGATTAAAATCCCTGGCTGTTCAGCTGGGGGTGCTTTTGGAGAAGCAGCTCTCTGACTCTTCTCCTGGTGTGAAACAAAGGGCTGAGGAGCAAACACCTCCCAGGTGTTTGGAATTTGGTCAGTGGTGGGGAAATGCTCGGCATGAGCAATCCCCCTGGGGTGTCCAAATGGAGCTGAACTACCCACAGGATGTGGTGGGGCACAGAGGGAGATGATCTGCTGGAGATCCTGGCTGGTCTTGGGCGAATGCAGTGCTGAGGCTGCATTGCAGCAGGGAACTAGTTAGGGGCTTTTAACCTCCCCTCCTTACAGTCAAGCATTTCTGCTCCCCCCTATCACTAACCCACCACTTTTAATCCCCCTCCTTGCTCTCAAGCTTTGGTGCTCCCCCATGTCATTAAGCCACCACTTTTAAACCCTCTCCTTGCACTCAAGCTTTGGTTCTCCCCAAAATCACTCACCCACCACTTTTAATCCCCCTCCTTGCTCTCAAGCTTTGGTGCTCCCCCATGTCATTAAGCCACCACTTTTAAACCCTCTCCTTGCACTCAAGCTTTGGTTCTCCCCAAAATCACTAACCCACCACTTTTGAACCCCCTCCTTGCACTCAAGCTTTGGTGCTCCCCCATATCATTAAGGACCACTTTTAATCCCCCTCCTTGCACTCAAGCTTTGGTTCTCCCCCATGTCACTAACCCACCACTTTTAATCCCCCTCCTTGCTCTCAAGCTTTGGTTCTCCCCCATGTCACTAACCCACCACATTTAAACCCCCTCCTTGCACTCAAGCTTTGGTTCTCCCCAAAATCACTAACCCACCACTTTTAAACCCTCTCCTTGCACTCAAGCTTTGGTGCTCCCCCATGTCACTAACCCACCACTTTTAAACCCCCTCCCTGCACTCAAGCTTTGGGTCTCCCCCCTGTCACTAACCCACCACATTTAAACCCTCTCCTTGCACTCAAGCTTTGGTGCTCCCCAAAATCACTTACCCACCACTTTTGAACCCTCTCCTTGTACTCAAGCTTTGGTGCTCCCCCATGTCACTAACCCACCACTTTTAAACCCTCTCCTTGTACTCAAGCTTTGGTGCTCCCCCATGTCACTAACCCACCACTTTTAAACCCTCTCCTTGTACTCAAGCTTTGGTTCTCCCCCATGTCACTAATCCACCACTCTTAATCCCCCTCCTTGCACTCAAGCTTTGGTGCTCCCCAAAATCACTAACCCACCACTTTTAAACCCCTTCCTTGCACTCAAGCTTTGGTGCTCCCCAAAATCACTAACCCACCACATTTAAACCCCCTCCTTGCACTCAAGCTTTGGTGCTCCCCCATGTCACTAACCCACCAGTTTTAAACCCTCTCCTTGCACTCAAGCTTTGGTGCTCCCCCATGTCACTAACCCACCATTTTTAAACCCTCTCCTTGCACTCAAGCTTTGGTGCTCCCCCATGTCACTAACCCACCACTTTTAAACCCCCTCCTTGCACTCAAGCTTTGGTTCTCCCCCATGTCACTAACCCACCACTTTTAATCCCTCTCCTTGCACTCAAGCCTTGGTGCTCCCCAAAATCACTAACCCACCACTTTTAAACCCTCTCCTTGCACTCAAGCTTTGGTGCTCCCCCATATCATTAAGGACCACTTTTAATCCCCCTCCTTGCACTCAAGCTTTGGTTCTCCCCCATGTCACTAACCCACCACTCTTAATCCCCCTCCTTGCACTCAAGCTTTGGTTCTCCCCCATGTCACTAACCCACCACTCTTAATCCCCCTCCTTGCTCTCAAGCTTTGGTTCTCCCCCATGGCACTAACCCACCACTTTTAATCCCCCTCCTTGCTCTCAAGCTTTGGTTCTCCCCCATGGCACTAACCCACCACTTTTAATCCCTCTCCTTGCACTCAAGCTTTGGTGCTCCCCAAAATCACTAACCCACCCCTTTTAACCCCCCTCCCTGCACTCAAGCTTTGGGTCTCCCCCCTGTCACTAACCCACCTCATGGCTGAGGAGGGAAAGAGCGGGGAAGAGAGGTTGATGCTGCACTTGGTCCTCCCTGCAAATATTTCTCAGGCAAGTGAAAAAGCCTTCAGAGAAACATTTCTGCAAGAAAAAAAAGGCCTTCAGTAGCTTAACTGAGAGCATAATTACAAGGCTAATTAAATTGAGTCTAAATTTAATTATCCTCTCTGTCTGCAAGGGTTTGTGCAGCTCGGGTTGGACACGTAGGTGCCAAAGCAGCCGCTTGAGGCAAGTGGAGCCTGTCTTTAATCCAGGTTAATGCCTGCTGGTGGGAAGTTTGCAAAGGTGAGGCTGGACAGGGCTCTGGGCAGCCTGAGCTAGTTGAGGATGTCCCTGCTGACTGCAGAGGGGGTTGGGCTAGATGGGCTTTGGAGGTCCTTTCCAACCCAGACCGTTCTGAGAGATTCTCTGCTGTGGAGACAGGCTGAGGGGGTTGGGGTTGTGCAGTCTGGAGAAGAGAAGGCTCCCAGGAGAGCTTCTTGTGGCCTTCCAGGATCTGCAGGGGGCTACAGGAAAGCTGGGGTGGGACTTTTGAGGGTGTCAGGGAGGGATAGGACTCGGGGGGATGGAGCAAAAGTAGAAGTGGGGAGATTGAGGTTGGATGTTAGGAAGAATTCTTCCCCATGAGGGTGGTGAGAGCCTGGCACAGGTTGCCCAGGGAGGTGGTGGAAGCCTCATCCCTGGAGGGTTTGAAGGCCAGGATGAAGGTGGCTGTGAGCAACCTGCTCTGGTATGAGGTGTCCCTGCCCATGGCAGGGGGGTTGGAACTGGCTGAGCCTTGAGGGCCCTTCCAACCCTGACAATTCTGTGGTTCTGTGGTGAGATTGGCTCTGACCTCCTGTTCTGGCAAGTGGAACATTCACAGCTGGGATGGAGCTTCTGGGTCACAGAACCACAGAAGGTTGGAAGGGACCTCCAGAGATCATCCAGTCTAACCCTCCTGCCAAAGCAGCATCACCTAGGGCAGGTCACACAGGAATGCATCTATATGGGCTTTGAATGTCTCCAGAGAAGGAGGCTCCACAACCTCCCTGGGCAGCCTGCTGCAGGGCTCCAGCACCCTCACAGGGAATAAGTGTTCCCTTACGTTCATGTGGCACCTCCTCAGCTCCAGCCTGCCCCCACTGCCCCTTGTCCTGTCCTTGGACATCCCTGAGCAGAGCCTGGCTCCATCCTCCCCACACTGCCCTGCACATCTTTATCAACAAGAATGAAGTCACCCCTCAGGCTCCTCTGCTCCAAGCTGCAAGTCCCAGCTCCCTCAGGCTGTCCTCAGCAGGAAGATGTTCCACTGCCTCCAGCACCTTTGTGGCTCTGTGCTGGATTCTTCCAAGCAGTTTCTTGAGGTCCTTCTTGAACTGAAGGGCCCAGAACTGGACACAACATTCCAGATGTGACCTCAGCAGGGCAGAGTAGAGGAGGAGGAGGAGAACCTCTCTAGACCTACTGACCACTCCTTTCCTGATACACCCCAGGATGCTAATTCTTACCTGCCCTGCCCCCAAAGGCAGCCATCATGGCATAACCACAATTCAGTTCTACTTTAAGCCCAGGTGTATTTCTGCTGCTGCCCACGGCACAGGAACCTTTCAGACCCTTATCCCCTGGTGGTTACAGACCTCCACATCCCCACGCCGGAGCCTCGCAGCTGATTGCCCAGCGCTCGAGCCCGTTGGTTGCCGTCAGAAGGGGAATACAACTTTTATAGCTTCCTTTCTGAGCTGCCTCTTTCCTTCAGCCTGGCTTGTGATCTTCATTTGTCTCCCAGTCATGCCTTTTGGAGCTGATTGTATCTGCAGAGGCCCCTGGTTTCCCTTTCCGCAGCACAAGCGCTCCCTGTACTTTCTGTTTCCTCTGCGATTCAGGGAAGGCTCTCCTGGAGCGGTCACCTTCTCACACCTTGAGTCCTGTCTCCAGTTCTGGGCCCCTCAGGTGAAGAAGGACATTGAGATGCTGGAAGGTGTCCAGAGAAGGGCAACAAAGCTGGGGAGGGGTCTGGAGGGCAGCCCTGTGAGGAGAGGCTGAGGGAGCTGGGGTTGCTTAGCCTGCAGAAGAGGAGGCTCAGGGGAGACCTTCTTGCTGTCTACAACTACCTGAAGAGAAGGTGTAGCCAGGAGGGGGTTGGTCTCTTCTCCCAGGCAACCAGCACCAGAACAGGAGGACACAGTCTCAGGCTGTGCCAGGAGAGGTTTAGGCTGGATGTTAGGAAGAAGTTCTTCATAGAAAAAGAGACTGGCCATTGGAATGGGCTGCCCAGGGAGGTGGTGGAGTCCCCATCCCTGGAGGTGGTGGAGTCCCCATCCCTGGAGGTGGTGGAGTCCCCATCCCTGGAGGTGTTTAGGAAGAGACTGGATGGGGTGCTTGGTGCCATGGTTTAGTTGATTAGGTGGTGTTGGGACTCAGTGATCTCCAAGGTCCTTTCCAACCTGGTCTATGCCAATCCTGTGCCAATCCTATGCCTATCCTATGCCTATCCTGTCTCTATTCCATTCTATTCTATACTTTGGTCCTGAATTATCTCCCCTCCCCTTCACTGAAGGCTGGCTGGATGCTGCTCAGCTCACCTGGCTTCTCCTTGGGTGGCTGTGGCTGGTTGAGTGCCGTCCCTCTGCGCTGTGGAGGTGCTCAAGTTGACCCTTGTCACAAGGTGAGAGGTGTGTGATGTGCTGCCCAGGGGCTCTATGGAGTCTCCTTCTCTGGAGGTATTCAAAACCTTCCTGGATGTGTTCCTGTGTGATCTGGGATAGCTGACCCTGCTCTGGCAGGGGGGGTGGGCTGGGTGATCCTTCGAGGTGCCTTCCAACCCCTAACATTCTGTGACTCTCCAAATACTCAAGATGAAATATTTAGAGCATCCCCTAGAGAAGCTGTGCTCAGCAGTGGTGAGGCCACAGCTTGCCAACTGGGTTCAGTTTTGGGGACCTCAATACAAGGTGAGGTCCTGGAGCATCTCCAGAGAAGGGCTGTGCTGTTCTGTTCTGTTCTATTCTATTCTATTCTGGGGAAGGGTCTTATGAGGAGCAGCTGAGGGAACTGGGGTTGTTCACCCTGGAGAAAAGGAAGTTCAAAGGTGATCTTCTGGCTCTCTACAACTCCCTGAAAGGATCACAGAAATCACAGAATGTCAGGGGTTGCAAGGGACCTCAACATTTCATCCAGTCCAACCCCCCTGCCAGAGCAGGATCACCTAGGGCAGATCACACAGGAACACATCCAGGTGGGTCTTGAATATCTCCAGAGAGGGAGACTCCACAGCCCCCCTGGGCAGCCTGTTCCAGGCTTCTGTCACCCTCATAAGGAAATCATTTTCCCTTCTGTTTCCATGGAACTTCCTATGCCTCAGCTTCCACCATGGAGCAGCTGAGCCTGGTCGAGAGGTGTCCCTGGGCATGGTGGGGAGGTTGGAAGAGATGATATGTGAGGTCCCTTCCAACCAGAGCCATTCTGTGGTTCTTTTGGGCCTGTTTCACTCTTTAAATTAAAAAATATTGGCTCTTAATCCACCACTTTTTAGAACTGGGCATAAATTGTCACCAGTTATTTCCCTGTGCCACTCGACTATCAGATCATAGAATCAAGAAGGTTGGAACAGACCTCAAAGATCATCAGGTCCAAGCTGTCACCCAACACCTCATGACTGCTAAACCATGGCTCCAAGGGCCACATCCAGTCCCCTCTTGAACACCTCCAGGGATGGGGACTCCACCACCTCCCTGGGCAGCACATCCCAATGGCTGACAACTCTCTCTGGGATGAACTTTCTCCTCACCTCCAGCCTAAACCTCCCCTGGCACAGCTTGAGACTGTGTCCTCTTGTTCTGGTTCTGGGTGCCTGGGAGAAGAGACCAGCCCCCTCCTGGCTACAACCATCCTTCAGGTAGCTGTAGAGAGCAATGAGGTCTCCCCTGAGCCTTCTCTTCTCCAGGCTAAGCAACCCCAGCTCCCTCAGCCTCTCCTCACAGGGCTGTGCTCCAGACCCCTCCCCAGCCTCGTTGCCCTTCTCTGGACACGTTCAAGTGTCTCGATGTCCTTCTTAAACTGAGGGGCCCAGAACTGGACACAGGACTCAAGGTGTGGCCTAACCAGTGCTGAGTACAGGGCACTATGACCTCCCTGCTCCTGCTGGCCACACTGCTCCTGATGCAGGCCAGGATACCATTGGCCTTCTTGGCCCCCTGGGCATACTGCTGGCTCATGTTCAACTGGCTGTCAATCAGCACCCCCAGGTCCCTTTCTGCCCCAGCACCTGGCCCTTGGACTTGTTGAATGCCATCCTGTTGGACTCTGCCCATCTGCCCAGCCTGTCAGGGTCCCTCTGCAGAGCTCTCTCTCATCCTCTAACAGATCAACTCCTGCCCCCAGCTTGGTGTCATCTGCACATTTACTGCTGCTCTCCAGAGGGTGG
Source organism: Dryobates pubescens (assembly GCF_014839835.1). Classification (NCBI taxonomy): domain Eukaryota; kingdom Metazoa; phylum Chordata; class Aves; order Piciformes; family Picidae; genus Dryobates; species Dryobates pubescens. Next base: position 16,460,312 of record NC_071621.1, on the reverse strand, counting down.
CTAGATTGTGTTACCTTCCTGCCACTCAAGTGACTGATTCTGGGGCTGTTTTGGGGTTTGAAACATTGGTGTTGCTGAATATGAGAGGAAAGTGCCAGTGGCAGTGCTGTGTTTATGTAACTTGTTGGAAATCCAGTTTCTTGAGGAGGCCAGGGTGAGGTGATCCCCCCTGCTTGCCCACCACTGATTAATCATGGGGACAGACCTTTGAGCAGGTCCTGTTGGGACAGGCCAAGGTGTGATGGTTTGAAACTAGAAGAGGAGGATTTAGGCTGCTTCCACAGAATAAATTCTTGATGGTGAAGGTGGTGAGACAGAGGCCAAGGTTGTCCAAAGAGGTGGTAGATGGCCCAAGCATGGAAACTTCCCAGGTCTGGTTGGGTCATGTGCAGGTGCAGCACGAGAGGACCTCTGCCCAACCAAGAGAGATTGGCTGTTAGAAGGGGGTTGGGAGAAGTTTTGAGGGGAGGAGGAAGAGCTTAGTGTGATGTGGGTGGTGGTTGATGGCCTTCATGTGGAAATCAATAGGAAGTAGGTGCTTGATTGTCTCGCTGAGTGTGGCTGGTGGACTGGGTCCAGAGGAGGCCGTGAAAATGATCTGAGAGCTGGAAGCCTTCTGCTGTGAGGCCAGGCTGAGAGAGCTGAGGTTGTGCAGCCTGGAGAAGAGAAGGCTCCAGGGAGAACTTCTGGTGGCCTTTCAGTGCTTAAAAGGACCAAGAAGAAAGATGGAGACAGCAGAAGGTCTTCACAGAGTCTTCTCTTCTCCAGTCTGAACACTCCTAGCCCTTGGATCATCTTTGTGGCCTCCTCTGGGCTCCCTCCAGCAGCTCTGTGTCCTCCTTGTGCTGGGGACAGCAGACCTGGAGGCAGGATTGGAGGTGGGGTCTGAGCAGAGCCAAGGGGCAGAATCCCCTCTCTTGCCCTGCTGCCCACACTCCCCTGGCTGCAGCCCAGCACACAGATGATGTGGATGATGATATTCATGGTATAATACCTTATTTTTCAAGGTTCTGCTGAGGAGGGTGAAAACAATTTGGCTTCCTCACACTCTGAGTGGGATTTGAATGATTTTCAGCTGTTCCTCTGAGCTGTGTTTTGCTGTGGAAGTGCTGAAAACCTGGAGCACTGCAAGGGACTTTCAAGGGGCTGTCTTCCTTCTGGGGAGGAAAAATGTGGCCCTGCTGATGCTCTGCAGCTTCATTTGGGGGCTTATTGCCATGGGGTTTGTAAAAGCTGACAGAAGACATTCCATGGGTATTGAGGGCAAGCTCTTTACCATGAGGGTGGTGGAACACTGGAACAGGTTGCCCAGGGAACTGGTTGAGGTGCCATCCCTGGAGATATTCAAGGTGAGGCTCAACAGGGCTCTGGGCAACCTGACCTAGTGGAGGATGTCCCTGCTGAGTGCAGAGGGGGTTGGACTGGATGAGCTTTGGAAGTCTCTTCCAAGCCAGACCATTCCAGGATTCTGTGGTTCCAGGATTCTGTGGTTCCAGGATTCTGTGTCCTGTGTTGGAGATGCTGGGTTGGATGCTGTGGTTCCAGGAGTCTGTGTCCTGTGTTGGAGATGCTGGGTTGGATGCTGTGGTTCCAGGATTCTGTGTCCTGTGTTGGAGATGCTGGGTTGGATGCTTTGGTTCCAGGAGTCTGTGTCCTGTGTTGGAGATGCTGGGTTGGATGCTGTGGTTCCAGGAGTCTGTGTCCTGTGTTGGAGATGCTGGGTTGGATGCTGTGGTTCCAGGATTCTGTGTCCTGTGTTGGAGATGCTGGGTTGGATGCTTTGGTTCCAGGAGTCTGTGTCCTCTGTTGGAGATGCTGGGTTGGATTCTGTGGTTCCAGGATTCTGTGTCCTGTGTTGGAGATGCTGGGTTGGATGCTGTGGTTCCAGGATTCTGTGTCCTGTGTTGGAGATGCTGGGTTGGATTCTATGGTTCCAGGAGTCTGTGTCCTCTGTTGGAGATGCTGGGTTGGATTCTATGGTTCCAGGAGTCTGTGTCCTCTGTTGGAGATGCTGGGTTGGATTCTGTGGTTCCAGGATTCTGTGTCCTGTGTTGGAGATGCTGGGTTGGATTCTGTGGTTCCAGGATTCTGTGTCCTGTGTTGGAGATGCTGGGTTGGATTCTATGGTTCCAGGATTCTGTGTCCTGTGTTGGAGATGCTGGGTTGGATGCTGTGGTTCCAGGATTCTGTGTCCTGTGTTGGAGATGCTGGGTTGGATTCTGTGGTTCCAGGATTCTGTGTCCTGTGTTGGAGATGCTGGGTTGGATGCTTTGGTTCCAGGATTCTGTGTCCTCCGTTGGAGATGCTGGGTTGGATTCTGTGGTTCCAGGATTCTGTGTCCTGTGTTGGAGATGCTGGGTTGGATTCTGTGGTTCCAGGATTCTGTGTCCTGTGTTGGAGATGCTGGGTTGGATTCTATGGTTCCAGGATTCTGTGTCCTCTGTTGGAGATGCTGGGTTGGATGCTGTGGTTCCAGGATTCTGTGTCCTGTGTTGGAGATGCTGGGTTGGATGCTTTGGTTCCAGGATTCTGTGTCCTCCGTTGGAGATGCTGGGTTGGATTCTGTGGTTCCAGGATTCTGTGTCCTGTGTTGGAGATGCTGGGTTGGATGCTTTGGTTCCAGGAGTCTGTGTCCTGTGTTGGAGATGCTGGGTTGGATTCTGTGGTTCCAGGATTGTGTGTCCACTGTTGGAGATGCTGGGTTGGATTCTATGGTTCCAGGATTCTGTGTCCTGTGTTGGAGATGCTGGGTTGGATTCTATGGTTCCAGGATTCTATGGTTCCAGGATTCTATGGTTCCAGGATTCTGTGTCCTCTGTTGGATATGCTGGGTTGGATTCTGTGGTTCCAGGATTGTGTGTCCTGTGTTGGAGATGCTGGGTTGGATGCTGTGGTTCCAGGATTGTGTGTCCTGTGTTGGAGATGCTGGGTTGGATTCTGTGGTTCCAGGATTCTGTGTCCTGTGTTGGAGATGCTGGGTTGGATTCTGTGGTTCCAGGATTGTGTGTCCTGTGTTGGAGATGCTGGGTTGGATTCTGTGGTTCCAGGATTCTGTGTCCTGTGTTGGAGATGCTGGGTTGGATTCTGTGGTTCCAGGATTCTGTGTCCTGTGTTGGAGATGCTGGGTTGGATTCTGTGGTTCCAGGATTCTGTGTCCTGTGTTGGAGATGCTGGGTTGGATGCTGTGGTTCCAGGATTCTGTGTCCTGTGTTGGAGATGCTGGGTTGGATTCTATGGTTCCAGGAGTCTGTGTCCTCTGTTGGAGATGCTGGGTTGGATTCTATGGTTCCAGGAGTCTGTGTCCTCTGTTGGAGATGCTGGGTTGGATTCTGTGGTTCCAGGATTCTGTGTCCTGTGTTGGAGATGCTGGGTTGGATTCTGTGGTTCCAGGAGTCTGTGTCCTGTGTTGGAGATGCTGGGTTGGATTCTGTGGTTCCAGGATTCTGTGTCCTGTGTTGGAGATGCTGGGTTGGATGCTTTGGTTCCAGGAGTCTGTGTCCTCTGTTGGAGATGCTGGGTTGGATTCTGTGGTTCCAGGATTCTGTGTCCTGTGTTGGAGATGCTGGGTTGGATGCTTTGGTTCCAGGAGTCTGTGTCCTCTGTTGGAGATGCTGGGTTGGATTCTGTGGTTCCAGGATTCTGTGTCCTCTGTTGGAGATGCTGGGTTGGATGCTTTGGTTCCAGGATTCTGTGTCCTGTGTTGGAGATGCTGGGTTGGATGCTGTGGTTCCAGGATTCTGTGTCCTCTGTTGGAGATGCTGGGTTGGATGCTTTGGTTCCAGGATTCTGTGTCCTCTGTTGGAGATGCTGGGTTGGATTGGGCTGTATTTTTCTTTCCCCCCCTTTGCTTCCTTCCCCCTTCCTTCAGTGTGGAAGTGGGCAGGAAACTGGGGTTTATCCCAGCCTTCCTGTGCTGACTTTCTCACCAGGAAGATTAATGCTGAAGTGTGTTTGTAGGCTGAACACTTGGGGGTTTTTATTGTCTTAGCAAAGGGATAGAGATTTGGGAGGATTATTGAGGACAAGCTTAGAGTATTTTATATGAGGGAGAGAGGGTGGGGAGGGGAAAGCACTAAACTGGCAACCCCAACCCCCCTCCAAACAACCCAACCCTGCTGAGATGCCATCATGCCTGCTGGGCACATCTAATTCCTTGATAAAATGGATGGAAGATTGCAGCAGAAGTTAAACCAGACCATAAATAACAATTTGGGTTCTGCAAGGTTGGGTTTTGGTTCCTGCTCCTCATTTGCTGTTGGATTTAATCACTGAGATCTGACTCTTTGGTGGCATCAGGCTCCGGAGTTTAGCTGCCAGCAATGACAGCTCAGTGCTTGGGGTTTTGCTTGCTTTGGTGTTAGGAAGCCAGCTCTCTGCTTCTGAGTCCTGTGTCCAGTTCTGGGCCCCTCAGGTTAAGAAGGACATTGAGACTCCTGAATGTGTCCAGAGAAGGGCAATGAGGCTGGGGAGAGGCCTGGAGCACAGCCCTGTGAGGAGAGGCTGAGGGAGCTGGGGTTGCTTAGCCTGCAGAAGAGGAGGCTCAGGGGAGACCTTCTTGCTCTCTCCAAGTCCCTGAAGGGAAGTTGTAGCCAGGAGGGGGTTGGTCTCTTCTCCCAGATACCCAGCACCAGAACAAGAGGACACAGTCTCAAGGTGCACCAGGGGAGGTTTAGGCTGGAGGTGAGGAGAAAGTTCTTCACTGAGAGAGTTGTTAGCCATTGGGATGTGCTGCCCAGGGAGGTGGTGGAGTCACCATCCCTGGAGGTGTTCATGAGGGGATTGGAGGTGGCACTTGGTGCCATGGTCTAGCAGTCATGAGGTCTGTGGGGACAGGTTGGACTTGATGATCTTTGAGGTCTCTTCCAACCTTGGTGATTCTGTGGTAAGGGTTGGGTTTGGTCATTTTCATGCTGGAGATGCTTCTGTATGGTCGAGAGGAGGCCATCAAAATTATCTGAGGGCTGCAAGCCCTGTCCTGGGGGCAGCAGGGGCAGGGAGGGATGAGACCCCACCTGCAGTGCTGGGGCAGCTCTGGAGGTCTCAGCACAGCACAGACAGGGACCTGTTGGAGCAGGGCCAGAGGAGGCCACAGCCATGCTGGGAGGGCTGGAAGCCCTCTGCTGTGAGGCCAGGCTGGGAGAGTTGGGGTTGTGCAGCCTGGAGAAGAGAAGGCTCCAGGGAAACCTTTTGGTGGCCTTGCAGGAATTCAAGATGCTGAGAAGAAAGCTGGGGACAGACTTTTGAGCAGGGCCTGTTGGGACAAGGGAGGATAGTTTAAAACTAAAAGAGGGGAGATTCAGACCAGAGAGAAGGAAAAAAGATCTCTGTTGTGAAGGTGCTGAGAGCCTGTCCCAGTGTGCCTAGAGAAGTGGGAGATGCCCTATCCCTGGAACCATTCCAGGTCAGGTTGTTTGGGGCTCTGAGCAACCTGCTCTGGTTGAAAATGTCCCATCCTCAAGGTGGCTTGAGGTGGAAGGGACCTTAAAGATCATCCAGTTCCAACCCAACCAAGATGAAATATGGAATCATAGAATGGTTTGGGTTGGAAGTGACCTCAAGCATCATCTAGTTTCAAGCCCCCCCTGCCATATGTAGAGGCATCTTCACTAGATCAGGGAAACATAGAACAGTTTGGGTTGGAAGGGACCTTAAAGCTCATCCAGTTCCAACCCCCTGCCATGGGCAGGGACACCTCCCACCAGCCCAGGTTGCTCAAGGCCTCATCCAACCTGGCCTTGAATACCTTCAGGGAGGAGACATCCACAGCCTCCCTGGGCAACCTGTTCCAGTGTCTCCCCAGTCTCACTGGCAAGAATTTCTTCCTATCACCACATGCAGTCCCTCCCCAGCTCTCCTGCAGCCCCCTTCAGGTACTGGAAGGTTGCTCTAAGGTCTTCCTGGAGCCTTCTCTTCTCAAGGCTGAACAACCCCAACTCTCTCAGCCTGGCCTCACAGGAAAGGTGCCTCAGCCCTCTGATCATCTTTGTGGCCCCCTCTGGACCCTCTCCAGCAGTTCCCTGTCCCTGTGTTGGGGGCACCAGAACTGGATGCAGTGTGCTGCAGGGGGGGTCTCCCCAGGGACAGAATCGCCTCCCTTGACCTATTCCTGTTGGAGGGAACTCCTAATTCTGCAGCTGAGTGGTCTCTCAGCTTTCAGTTTGGGTGAGTTGACCACATGGCATGGAGCTGGCATGTCTTGGGCAGTTGCTTGCCTGGCAGTACCTCAGGGGGTGTTTCAGGGGCTTAGGCTTTCACCTTCGCTTTGAAATCCACCTCGAGTGATCTTTGCAGTCCAAATCTCTGGGTATTGCTGGCCTGCCTTCTTCATCTGCCATCCAGAGGGCCATTCACAGATCTTGTCTGTGATGATATTGATCTGCAGCTCTCTAGTGGAACTCTTGAATCATGCTGGGCTCTGGACCAAGCCTGGCAGAACCCTGCTGCTGGCCAGGACCTGGGAGTCCTGGTGGATAACAAATTCTCCCTGGGCCAGCAATGTGCCCTGGTGGCCAGGAAGGCCAATGGGATCCTGGGGTGCATTCAGCAGAGTGTGGCCAGCAGATCCAGATCCTTGTACTCTGCCCTAGTGACACCTCCCCAGGAATATTACATCCAGTTCTGGGCTCCCTAGTTCAGGAGGGACAGGGATCTGCTGGAGAGAGTCCAGGGGAGGTCTGTGGGGATGCTAAAGGGCCCTGGAGCACTGCCTGGTGAGGAGTGGCTGAGAGCCCTGGGGCTGTTTAGTCTGGAGAGGAGAAGACTGAGAGGGGATTTAATTAATGTCTATAAATATCTGAGGGCTGGGGGTCAGGAAGGAAGGGACAGGAACAGGCTCTGCTCGGTCGCACCCTGTCACAGGACAGGGGGCAATGGCCATCAACTCCAGCACAGGAGGTTCCACCTCAACATGAGGAGGAACTTGTTTGCTGGGAGGGTCCCAGAGCCCTGGAACAGGCTGCCCAGGGAGGTTGTGGAGTCTCCTTCTCTGGAGACTTTCAAGCCCCATCTGGATGTGTTCCTGTGTGAGCTGTGCTGGATTCTATGGTCCTGCTCTGGCAGGGGGGTTGGACTTGATGATCTCCAGAGGTCCCTTCCAACCCCTAACATCCTGTGAGCCTCTGGTCCTGTGACTGCACTGAATCATCTGTCAGGTGGCCAACTCTGAATCCATTTAGCCTGCTGTGTTGACATGGTGGGGTGGTGATTTCTAAGCTCCACACAGCTTTGCCTGTTGCATTGCTGCAGTTACTTCGGACAACCTGGTTTTGAGTCTCGGCTGGGGATGAAGTCAGCGCTGTTGGCCAAGGGCTGTTTTCCATCACGTTGTGTTGACTGTCATTCATTTTGTTCCTCTCCTTTTTGAAGTCCAGATGAAGTCCTGATTGAGTTTTCCCTTATTCTGCTGTCCAGAGCTGATGTCTGGCTGCCTCAGGGGTTGAACTGGATGACCCTTCAAGGTCGTTTCCAACCCAAAACATTCCGTGGTTGACAACTGAATCATCTTTTTGCCCTCTCCTGATGTTGTCATGGTAGAAATGTTGGCCTTCCAAATTTGCCCTCTGCTGTGAGGCCAGGCTGAGACAATTGGGGTTGTTCAGCATGGAGAAGAGAAGCCTCCAGGGAGACCTTCTGGTGGCCTTGAAGGGGCTGAGAAGAAAGCTGGGAACAGACTTTGGAGCAGGGCCTGTTGGGACCAGACAAGGCTGGGGGCGGGGGGGGGTGGTGTCTGGAACTCAGAGAGGACAGATTTAGACTGGAGAGAAGGGAGAGATGTTTGACATTGAGGGTGGTGAGAGGCTGTCCCAGGTTGCCCAGAGGGGTGAGAGATGCCCATCCCTGGAACCATTCCAGGCCAGCTTGTTTGGGGCTCTGAGCAACCTGCTCTGGTTGGGGATGTCCCTGCTGACTGCAGAGGGGTTGGTCTGGATGATCTGGAACAGGTTGCCCAGGGAGGTGGTTGGGGTCCTATCCCTGGGCATACTCAAGGTGAGGCTGGACAGGGCTCTGGGCAACCTGAGCTAGTTGAGGATGTCCCTGCTGAGTGCAGAGGGGGTTGGACTGGATGACCTCTGGAGGTCTCTTCCAACCCAGGCCATTCTATGACTCTGTGATCTTTCAAGGTCTCTTCCAAACTGAAGCTTTCTGTGATAGTGAAAAATGAAGCCTTGGGGCCTCAGCAATACTGGGACCTCTTTGGAGGACTCCTCTGAGTTGCCTTCTCTGACTGAGACACAGAGGTGGTAGAGAGCTCGGGAGACCTCTCCAATCCATTCCCCTCTTTAAGGCAAGATTAAAGTGTCTCTAGAGCATCCCTGACAAATGCATTGCTAATTTTGCCTTGAAATCTTCCCATTTAGCAGCCTCCTTAGGTGGCTGGTAGTGGGTGATTAACCAATTTAGTTAAAAGCTTTCCCCCTCTCTTATTTCTCTGGCAAATTAAAGACACTTTGCTTCACTCCAGAGGACTTGCAGAAGAGCTCATCCTTGCTGTCTCCAGTGTAGCTGATGGGAGGCTGTCACCTTCTCCTTCAGTTCTCTTCCTTTTAAGCTGATCCAAGGTCCTTTAATCTATTCTCATGCACCTAGAGTGCACCTTCAGCAAGTTTCTGGGGGACACCAAGCTGGGTGGTGGGGGTGGGGACACCAAGCTGTGTGGTCTGTGTGACAGGCTGGAGGGAAGGGATCCATCCAGAGGGACTGAGGCAGGCTGCAGAGCTGGGCCCAAGCCAACCTCTTGGAAGTTCAACAAGGCCAAGTGCTAAGGTCCTGCCCCTGGGTCAGGTCAATGCCAAACACAAATCCAGGCTGGGTGAGGAGTGGCTGAGAGAGCAGCCTGGAGGAGAAGGCCTTGGGGGTGTCAGCTGGTGACAAACTCCCCAGGAGCCAGCAGTGGTCTCTGGCAGCCCAGCAGGCAGCTGTGTGCTGAGCTGCATCCAGAGCAGGGAGAGCAGCAGCACAGGGAGGGGATTCTGCCCCTCTGCTCTGCTCAGCCCCCACCTGCAGCACTGCCTCCACTTCTGCTGCCCCCAGCACAAGGACATGGAACTGCTGGTCCAGAGGAGGCCACCAAGATGATGAGAGGGCTGGAGAACCTCCCCTGTGGGGACAGGCTGAGAGAGTTGGGTCTGTTCAGCCTGGAGAAGAGAAGGCTCCAGGGAGCCCTTAGAGCAGACTTCCAGTGTCTGAAGGAGAGCTGGGGAGGGACTTTTGACAGGGGCTGGGAGTGACAGGGGGAGAAGCAATGCATTGAAACTGGGAGAAGGGAGATTGAGACTGGAGATGAGGAGGAAATTCTTGCCAGTGAGGGTGGGGAGACACTGGAGCAGGCTGCCCAGGGAGGCTGTGGCTGCCTCCTCCCTGGAGGTGCTCAAGGCCAGGTTGGATGAGGCATTGAGCAAGCTGGGCTGGTGGGAGGTGACCCTGCCCATGGCAGGGGGCTTGGAACTGGATGAGCTTTGAGGTCCCTTCCAACCCAACCCATTCTTTAGTTCTATGATCATCTTCTCCCCAGCATCTCTTGACTGTTGTGGCAGCTTTCCTCTGTGCTGTGCCCTGTTCACCTCTTTCTTACAGGGACTCCTTAGGCCCCGGCCTTGTGCAAAAGGAGACCCCGCCGCTTTCCACGCTCAAACAGCACAGACTTCCTCCCCTTTCCCCTTTTCCTTTCATTGGCAAATCCACTCTCTTGTTGCTTTATTTGCCATTTCTGAGCTGCCCTCTGGGTTATTTGCTCCCATCCAGCAGCTTGGTTTATGCTCCACCTGCACCACCTCCTTGCTTTCACAGTATCACTAAGGTTGGAAGAGACCCCAAGGATCATCGAGTCCAACCTGTCCCCACAGACCTCATGACTAGACCATGGCACCAAGTGCCACATCCAATCCCCTCTTGAACCCCTCCAGGGATGGGGACTCCACCACCTCCCTGGGCAGCACATTCCAATGACGAATGACTCGCTCAGTGAAGAACTTTCTCCTCACCTCAAGTCTAAACCTCCCCTGGCACAGCTTGAGACTGTGTCCCCTTGTTCTGGTGCTGGTTGCCTGGGAGAAGAGACCAACCCCTTCCTGTCTACAACCACCCTTCAGGTAGTTGTAGAGGGCAATGAGGTCACCCCTGATCCTTCTCTTCTCCAGGCTAAGCAACCCCAGCTCCCTCAGCCTCTCCTCACAGGGCTGTGCTCAAGGCCTCTCCCCAGCCTTGTTGCCCTTCTCTGGACACGTTCAAGTGTCTCAATGTCCTTCTTAAACTGAGGGGCCCAGAACTGGACACAGGACTCAAGGTGTGGCCTAACCAATGCAGAGTCCAGGGGCACAATGACCTCCCTGCTCCTGCTGGCCACACTATTCCTAATACAGGCCAGGATGCCATTGGCCCTCTTGGCTACCTGGGCACACTGCTGGCTCATGTTTAGGCGGGTGTCAATCAGCACCCCCAGGTCCCTCTCTGTTTGGCAGCTCTCCAGCCACTCTGACCCCAGCCTGTAGCTCTGCATGGGCTTGTTGTGGCCAAAGTGCAGCCCCTGGCACTTGGACTTGTTAAATGCCATGCCATTGGACTCTGCCCATCTGTCCAGTCGGTCGAGGTCCCTCTCGTTAGAGTTCCACCAGGCTGTGTTGCTCTGCCGCAATCTGATCTCCACTTGCCTCACTTCTCTCTTTTGTCCTCTCTTTTCTTTTGTATAAATGGCTTAATAATCATTTCCCTGGGGTTGCAACTGTCTTCCCCTGGCTTGCAAGGGGAGCTCAGGCTCCAGTTCCTTTTGGAAGCTTACCCAAACTCTTTGCTTGCTGATCCCAGCAGCGCTTCGAACCTTTGGGAGCGGAGAGAAGTGGATCAGTCTCTATGCAAAGGCCTTCATTTTGCCTCTGCTGAGTCCTGTTTGGGCAAGGGGGGCAGGAAAGAAAAAATCACCCTCTGAAGTGCTGCCTGTGTTCATCACCTTGCTCTCTCATTATGATCACTGCAAAGTGAAAACGTCATGGAAGTTAAAATCAATCATTTAAATCAAGCTGCTTTCCAGTCCTGATTGAATTCCTGGGCTCAGATATATTCCAATGGGAGCCTGTGCTTTCTTGCCTCCACTCTCAGCACTTCCAGTCCAATGATTGCCAAGGTCATGAGGACCAAAATTGTTACTTGGTCTTTAGAAATTTGGGAACCCAAACCTCCTTGATGCATGAGAGGTTCAGTGCCCCTCTGGCCCTGTCCACAGCCCCTCTGGCCCTGTCCCCAGCCCCTGTGGTCACATCCACAGCCTTTCTTGTCTTCTCCCCAGTTCAAGAGAGGCAAGGGAGCAGCTGGAGAGAGTCCAGGGGAGGCTGTGTGGATGCTGAAGGGACTGGAACCTCTCTGCTGTGGAGAAAGACTGAGAGCCCTGGGGCTGTTTGGTCAGAGAGGAGAAGGCTTAGAGGGGACCTGATCAAGGTCTAGCACTATCTGAGGGCTGGGGGTCAGGATAAAGGTGCCAGGCTCTATTTGGTGGTGCCTAGTGGTAGGACAAGGACCAGCAGGTACAAGCTGGAACCCAGGAGGTTCCACCTGAAGATGAGAAACTTGTTGGGTGTGAGGGTGCTGGAGGCCTGGAGCAGGCTGCCCAGAGAGGTTGTGGAGTCTCCTTGTGTGGAGAGCTTCAAAACCCTCCTGGTTGTGTTCCTGTATGCCCTGCCCTGGGTGCCCCTGCCCTGGCAGAGGGGCTGGACTGGATGATCTCTGGAGGTCCCTTCCAACTCCTACCACTCTGTGATTCCATGAAAACTCCACATCTCTTTTTCTCCCCCTGATATGCCTATGGAGTCACTTAACCCTGCTCCTTGTCATGGTGTCCCCCAGGATCCACCCATGAAAACACACCAAGTAACTGCTGAGTTACCCTGGGAATGTGCAGGGTCCTGCACCTGGGTCAGGGCAATCCCAAGCACTAATTCAGCCTGGGTGGAGGATGGATAGAGAGCAGTCCTGAGGAAAAGGACTTGGAGATGCTGGTTGATGGAAAGCTCAACGTGAGCCACAATGTGCACTGCCAGCCCAGGGCCAGCCCTGTCCTGGGCTGATCCCCAGCAGGGTGAGCAGGAGGGGCAGGGAGGGGATTCTGCCCCTCTGCTCCACTCTGGTGAGGCATCACCTGGAGTCCAGGCCTGGAGCCCTCAGCACAAGAAGGAAATGTTACTGTTGGAGAGGGTCCAGAGGAGAGCTGTGAGGATGATCAAAGGGCTGGAGAGCCTCTTCTGTGGGGACAAGGCTGGGAGAGTTGGTGCTGTTCAACCTGGAGAAGGCTCAGGGGACACTTTAGAGCAGCCTCCACTCTTTGAAGGGGGCTACAGGAGAGCTGGGGAGGGACTTTTGCCAGGGTCTGGGAGTGACAGGATGAGGGGGCAATGGCTACCAACTGGAAGAAGCTGAAGTTAGATGAGGCATTAGGAAGAGCTTCCCCACGAGGGTGCTGAGCCACTGGAACAGGTTGCTCAGAGAAGTTGGGGAGACTCCAAACCTGGAAGTGTCCAAAGGCTGGGACCTTAATCAGTGTGGTGCAGTAGGAGATCTCCCTGCCAGTTAGCAGGGGGGTTGGAACTGGGTGATGTTTAAAGTCCCTTCCAACCCCAACCACTCTATGAAGCTGTGAAATTGAGTTCTTGTGTGGTGCTGATGAACGGAAGAGGTGAGCCTCTTGATCCCCCTCTTCGCAGGGCTGTGCTGCAGCCTTCTCTCCTCATTAGCACCTGAAAGCTGTCAAATTAATGATTTTAAAGCCCAGCCAGAGGCTCACCACAGCAGATGGGATGTTTTTTTTTTTTCTTCTGGCCAGTTGAGGATTTTATTTGTTTCCTGCTCTTTATTCAGACTCCTTGCACCCATACCTAGCACCAATCCGTTGTCTTCAGGGATTGCTCTTGTCTGCCTTTGAACCTCACTTTGCCCTTCCAAGTGTCCTTCTCTTGTGTTTAGCTTATTCTGTTCCTCAGTGCATCAGCACTTTCATCTGGGAAGGTGTCTTCTTAGTTGGAAAGGTGCTGGCTCTGCAGTTCATCCTCTCTCTGTTCCCTGCAATATTTTTCCTTCCCTCACACCCAGATATTCCCAGCTTGGTTTGGATCTGTGACCCTTGTGGTGACAGGATGAGGGGCAATGGATGGAAGCTGCAAGAGGGCAGATTGAGACTGGAGATGGGGAAGAAATTCTTTGCAGTGAGGGTGGGGAGACACTGGAACAGGTTGCCCAGGGAGGCTGTGGATGCCTCCTCCCTGGAGGTGTTCAAGGCCAGGTTGGATGAGGCCTTGAGCAACCTGGGCTGGTGGGAGGTGTCCCTGCCCATGGGTTCCCCTCCAACCCATTTCATGACTCTATGAATTGTTTTGGCCTTCTCTTGCATCTAGTACTGGATGCTCAGAGGGCTGGAGCTTCTCTCCTATGAGGACAGACTGAGAGTGTAGGGGTTGTGCAGACTGGAGAAGAGAAAGCTCCAAGAAGACCTTCTTGTGGCCTTCCAGTACCTGAAGGGAGGCTGCAAGGAAAGCTGGGGAGGGACTTTTTAGGGTGTCAGGGAGTGATAAGACTAGGGGAAGGGAAGCCAAGCTAGAGGAGGGGAGATTCAGATTAGATGTATGGAAGAAGTTCTTCCCCATGAGGGTGGTGAGAGCCTGGCACAGGTTGTCCTAGGGGGTTGTGGAGACTTCATCTCTGGAGGTTTTGAAGGCCAGGCTGGATGTGGCTGTGAGCAACCTGCTGTAGTGTGAGGTGTCCCTGCCCACAGCAGGGGGGTTGGAACTGGATGATCCTTGAGGTCCCTTCCAACTCTGCCAATTCTGTGATCAACAACCTGTGGATGTGCAGCCAGACTGTGGAAGGGATGTGAGGGTGATAGCACTGGGGATTGGAGACAGTTGTTAGCAGGATGCAGCAGTCTGCAATTTCTGACTCTCCCCAAGCTCTATGCTTAGCATATGTTTCACTGTCCTGAGTAGAAGCAAGGTCATGGAGTCATAGAATGGTAGAGGTTGGAAAGGACCTCCAGAGAGCATCAGGTCCAACCCCCCTGCCAGAGCAGCATCACCCAGGGGAGTCTGCACAGGAAGGCATCCAGGGGGGTTTGGAAAGTCTCCAGAGAAGGACACTCCACAACCTCTCTGGGCAGCCTGCTCCAGGGCTCTGCCACCCTCACACCAAAGAAGTTTCTCCTCATGTTGAGCTGAAACCTTCCATGTTCAATTTTGTATCCATTGCTCCTTGGCTTATTGCTGTGCAGCACCCAAGAGAGCTTGGCCCCCTCCACTTGACACCCACCCCTCAGAGACTGAGAGACCTTGATCAGATCCCCTCTCTGCCTTCTCTTCTCCAGACCCCCAGGGCTCTCATTCTCTCTTCACAGGGCAGATGCTCAAGTCCCCTCAGCATCCTCCTGGCTCTCCCTTGGACTCTCTCCAGCAGGTCTCTGTCTCTCTTGCACTGGGCAGGTCACACAGGAACACATCCAGATGGGTCTTGAAAGTCTCCAGAGGAGACTCCACAGCCTCCCTCGGCAGCCTGCTCCAGGGCTCTCACATCAAAGGATGCTCTCCCCATGTTGAGGTGGAACCTCCTGGGTTCCAGCTTGTACCCATTGCCCCTTGATCTATCACTGGGCACCACCCAGCAGTGCAGGCACCTTCATCCTGACACCCACCCTGCAGATATTGAGAATGTTCTCTCTCAGCCTTCTCTCCATGCTCAGCAGCCCCAGGTCCTCAGCCTTTCATAGAATCAGCCAGCTTGGAAAAGACCTCAGAGATCATCAAGTCCAACCTATTACCTAATCCCTAACACCTCCTGACAACTAAGCCATGGCTCCCAGGGCCACATCCAAGCCTCTCTTGAACACCTCTAGGGATGGGGACTCCACCACCTCCCTGGGCAGCACATCCCAATGGCCAATCTCTCTTGCTGGGAAGAACTTTCTCCTTGCCTCCAGCCTAAACTTCCCCTTGTGCAGCTTGAGACTGTGTCCTCTTGTTCTGCTGCTGGTTGTCTGGGAGAAGAGATAACCCCCAGCTGGCTACAACCTCCTTTCAGGTAGCTGTAGAGAGCAATAAGGCCTTTCTCCACAGCAGATCTCTTCCAGTCCCTTCATCATCCTCACAGCCTCTGCTGGACTCTCTCCAGCAGCTCCCTGTCTCTCTTGAACTGGGGAGTCCCAAACTGGACACAGGATTGCAGCTGTGACCTCCCTGTGGCAGAGCAGGGGAGGAGGAGAACCTCCTTGGAGCTGTTGGATCCCACTGCCTAGCAGATTCCTGTCCAAGAGGCAGCTTCTACCAGCTCCTGCTCGGCTTCCCTTGGCACGCTCAAAGCTGCAGCATGGGAATTAAAAGGCCTGGCCTGGCACCATGCAAAGACTGCCAGACCTTGACTGAGCTTTTCCTTTTCAGTTCTTTTCCAGCATCCCTGAAACCTTTTCTCACCCAGTTCCCTTCCCCCTGACACCAAGCTGCTGCTCCTGGAGCTCGTGCTTACTTCTTCAGACCAGCATGTTTCGCCAATCTCTGCAACCATGTGCTGAAAGAGGAAACCTGTGGCAGCCAGGGATCCCTTGGAGGCACCCCTGGCTGTTTGCAGTGGCTGAAGCAAACAGCAGGAGCTTGTTTTGCTCAGTATTCCAATGCTGGTTTTCCCTGCCAGCATTAAATCCATGCATGGCTGCACGCACACAGCCACACAGAGCTTTGCTGGGACTTCCACCACGGAGCTTCTGGGGCTGGCTTCAACTTTCTGGTGCTTTCCTGATGCTCTTCGGTGCTGTTTGTGGCTCTCAGTGGGGCTCAGCAGTCTGTGTGTGTGTTCTCTCCTGTTCTCTGTGGCTTCCCCTTCTAGCAAAACAAAGCCTGATGCTCTGTGTTTGTGTTCAGCCCTTGGGGAAGCTGTTTACCTTCCCCAGTTTCTGGTCAGCCTTGCTGGATTTCAGCTTTCCATCCCCAATTCCACTTAGCAGATTTGTGTTTGTGTTCAGCTCTTGGGGAAGCTGTTTGCACTCCCTAGTTTCTGGTCAGCCTTGCTGGATTTCAGCTGTTCATCCCCAATTCCACTTAGCAGATTTGTCTTCAGTGGAGGTACTTTTTGGGGGGCTGGTTTGAACTCCTCAAATGACAGCAGGGGAGGTTTAGGTTGGATATTAGAGGATTATTTTTGGGGGGTGGTTTGAACTCCTCAAATGACAGCAGGGGAGGTTTAGGTTGGATATCTGCTTCACTGAAAGGGTTCTCAAAGGCTGGCACAGGCTGCCCAGGGAGGTGGTTGAATCCCCAGCCCTGGAGGGGTTTCAAAGAGGCAGAGGTGTGGTGTAGGGGGACATGGATTAGCCCCAGACCTGGCAGAGCAAGGGAATGGTTGGCCTGGATGGCCTTAAAGGGCTCTTCTCAACCAAAGTGATTTGTGTGATCATCTGGTCCAGCCTTGTGCTTTCACTTCAGGGGAGATCTCCCTCCTGGAGAACCCAAATCTCCAACCTGTGTTGTTGTGTTGGTCAGCAGGACTAGAGGGGTGATTGTCCTTCTTTACTGGGCACTGGGGAGACCACACCTCCAGTCCTGGGGACAGTTTTGGGCCATTCACCCCAACAGGGACATTGAGGGGGTGCAGCCTGTCCAAAGAAGGGCAACGAAGGTGGTGAAGGGTGTGGGGAACAGGGCTGGTGAGGAGCGGCTGAGGGAGCTGGGGTTGTTTAGCCTGGGAAGAGGAGGCTGAGGGGAGACCTCACTGATCTCTCCAGCTCTCTGAAAAGGAGGTTGGAGTGAGCTGGGGTTGGTCTCTTCTACCTAATGTCAGGTGACAGAATGAGAGGAAATGGCCTGAAATTGTGCCAACCCTGGCCTGGAGCAGCGATGGTGTGGGCAGCAGGAGCAGGGCAGGGATTGTCCCCCTGGGCTGGGCACTGCTGAGGACACAGCACAAAATGGGAGTTCAGTTTTGTGCCACTCACCCCACCAAGGGCCTTGAGGGACTGGAGTAGGTCCAGAGAAGGGCAGTGAAGGTGGTGAAGAGTCTGGAGAACAGGGCTGGTGAGGAGCAGCTGGGGTTGTAGAGCCTGGAGGAAAGGAAGCTGAGGGGAGACCTCATTGCCCTCTGCAACTCCCTGCAAGGTTTGAGCTAGGTGGGGGTTGGTCTCTTCTCCCTAACATAAGGTGATAGAATGAGAGGAAATGGCCTGAAATTGTGCCAGGGGAGGGTTAGGTTGGAGATGAGGAAGAATTTCTTTGCTGCAAGAGTGGTCAGGGATTGGAAGAGGCTGCCCAGGGAGGTGGTGGAGTCCCCATGCCTGGAGGTGTCCAGAAAACCTGTGGCCATGGCACCATGATTTAATGGCCATGGTGATGCTGGGTTGAAGGCTGGACTGGAGGATCTTGGAGGTCTTTTCCAGCCCAAACAATTCAATGATTCTGTGCTCTGGTCCAACCCCTCTGCAGTGACCATGGACATCTTCAACCAGAGCAGCTTTCTCTGAGCCCTGTCCAACCTGATTTGGAATGGTTCCAGGGATGGGTTTCTGTCACCTCTCTGGGCAACTCATTTTATTCCTGGCAAGCATAGCACATCTCAAGCAGGACCTGCTACCTGAAGAGCTAGCTGTCCATTCTTGTTGAGGCTAAAAGGTGCAGCTCCAAGTCTCCAAGGTAACTGCAGTGCAAATTGAACTCCAAGCCGGAAGGCTCCTTCGCTGCCCCTCGCATCTCAGCAGCACGAGAGCCATGCTTGCCTTTCAGGGCTGCAAATTCCTGGAGTGCTGGCACCAAACCCAGAAACCCTGATGCTGTTCTTTGAAGGCAGGGAGCTTTGTGTAGGTGTCTTTGCAGTAATTTTAGCTCCCTGTCTTGATTACAGCACATTCCCTCCCTGAACTGAGGCTCTTGCTTGCCTCCTGATCTGAAGTGCAGCCTGCTCCAAAGGCTCTTCGTGATAGCTGGGTACCAGCAGATAGTGTTTTGATGATGCAGCATTCAGGGGCAGTAGCTTAGGAGCAGTGGTGGCATTGGGAGCTCTAGGTGAGTGCTTGGGCTTCCTAGAATCACAGAAGGGCTTAGGGTGGAAGGGACCTCAAGAGATGAATTCCTTCACTTAAAAGGTAGAGGACTGGGAGGAGTTTGTGCTTGGCTTTTAGCTGGTAGATCTCCATTTCCAGAAAGAGGGGGGAGATCACCTTTCCTTATCATTAAATTCATGGAATCATAGGCTCATAGAATGGAAGGGACCTCACAGATCATCTCCAAGCTCCACACCATGCCCAGGGACACCTCTCAGCTAGACTCAGCTGCTCAAGGCCTCATCCAGCCTGGCCTTCAACACCCCCAGGCAGGAGGCAGCCACAGCCTCCCTGGGCAGCCTGTTCCAGACTCTCACCACCCTCACACTGAAGAACTTCTTCCTCAGCTCCAGTCTGACCCTGCTGTGCCTCAGCTTCAAGCCAGGCCTGGCTCTAGACACCCTTAGCAAAAGTCCCTCTGCAGCCCTCCTGCAGGATCCCTTCAGGTACTGAAAGTGTGAAAGGTTGAGAGCAGTTGGCAGTTGTTGTGCAAAGCCTTGTGATGGAATACAGCATTTGGTATCCACAGCCTCCCTGGGCAGCCTGTTCCAGAGTCTCACCACCCTCCTGCTGAAGAACTTCCTAAGGTCCAGGAACCAGGAGAGGCTGGATTGAGATGAGGCATTTGGAAGACACCCCACGAGGGTGGTGAGGCACTGGAAGAAGTTGCCCAGAGAAATTGTGGAGGCTCCAAACCTGGAAGTGTTCAAAGCAGGTTGGATGAGGCCCAGACCAAAGTCCAGGAAGGTGTCCCTGCCCATGGCAGGGGGGGGGTGGTTGGAACTGGATCGTCCTTTAAGTTCCCTTCCAACCCAACCCCTTCCATGCCTCTGTGATAATTCATTCCTGTGTTGACAGCCTGCCAGTAACTCACCTTCATCCCAGGACCCGGGGATGCTGTTCTGCTGCGCTAAAATAAAGAGGAGCAGGTTCAAAAACCCATCTCAGAGAATCTGGGCAAGATGGGCATGGAAATCTCTCTGCTCTGAGCATGTGTTCGTTGCCACGGCAGGGAAGCCTTGCGTGCTGTAATCTTCGTTCCCATCCTCTAATTATAGTCTGAGGCCTGCTAAAATTTGCCTCTCTGCTTCCTTGAACTTCCTCTGTTTGTTGGCAGAGGGATTGCAACATCCACCTCCAGTGGATCCGACCCACAGTAGCTGATTTTCGTCTTAATGCTGATTTTCATCTGCTTGCTCCTTGCTCCCTGCAGGCTGTGGCCTCCTCTGGCTCTGCTGCAGCAGGTCCCTGTCTTTGTTTTACTTCTCGGTTCAAGTTGTTCAGTTCCTCACAATTTGTGTCTCTTCCAAAAAAAGCCCTAGAGGAGGCAAGCTGTGAAAATCCTTTCCTACCCCCCAGCCCAAGGTCATTGTTCTCAACCTGCCTGTTCAGGGTGGGTGATAAACACCTCTTAGAAAGGTATTCATGGAAGAGCTCTGAGGGATGGCCAAAGCTCAAGCAGTAAAGGAGTGCTTAAAGACTCGAGCTTGGTCCTGTTAGAAATCATAGAATCACAGAATGGCTCAGGCTGGAAGGGACATCAGAGCTCATCTTCTCCTACCTCCACACCATGCCCAGGGACACCCCTCAACTGGACTCAGCTGCTCAAGGCCTCACACAGCCTGGCATTGAACAGTCCCAGGCAGGAGGCAGCCACAGCCTCCCTGGGCAGCCTGTGCCAGAGTCTCACCACCCTCCTGCTGAAGAACTTCTTCCTCAGCTCCCTGCTCTGCCTCAGCTTCAAACCATTCCCCCTTGGCCTGGCTCTTGGTGCCATGGTTTAGTAGTCATGAGGTCTAGGGTGACACGTTGGACTTGATGATAGAATACATAGAATAAACCAGGTTGGAAGAGACCTTCAAGATCACCGTGTCCAACCCATCAACCAATCCAACACCACCTAAACAACTAACCCACGGCACCAAGCACCCCATCAAGTCTTCTCCTAAAAACCTCCAGTGATGGCGACCCCACCACCTCCCCAGGCAGCCCATTCCAATGGGCAATCACTCTCTCTGTGTAGAACTTCTTCCTAACATCCAGCCTAAACCTCCCCTGGTGCAGCTTGAGACTGTGTCCTCTTGTTCTGGTGCTGGCTGCCTGGGAGAAGAGACCAACATCCATCTGTCTACAACCTCCCTTCAGGTAGTTGTAGAGAGTAATAAGGTCACCCCTGAGCCTCCTCTTCTCCAGGCTAAGCAACCCCAGCTCCCTCAGCCTCTCCTCGTAGGGCTTATGTTCCAAACCCCTCACCAACTTTGTTGCTCTTCTCTGGACTCGTTCCAGCAAGTCAACATCCTTCCTAAACTGAGGATCTTTGAGGTCTTTTCCAACCATATTGACTCTATGATTCTAGACACCCTTAGCAAAAGTCCTTCTGCAGCCTTCCTGCAGGATGCCTTCAGCTCTTGCAAGGCAGCTCTGAGGTCCCCCTGGATCCTTCTCTTCTCCAGGCTGAACACCCCCAGCTCCCTCAGCCTGGCCTCAGAGCAGAGCTGCTGCAGCCCTTGGATCATCTTTGTGGCCTCCTCTGGCCTCCCTCCAGCAGCTCTGTGTCCTCCTTGTGCTGGGGACAGCAGACCTGGAGGCAGGATTGGAGGTGGGGTCTGAGCAGAGCCAAGGGTCAGAATCCCCTCTCTTGCCCTGCTGCCCACACTCCTCTGGCTGCAGCCCAGCACACAGCTGCCTGCTGGGCTGCCTGAGGGCACTGCTGGCTCCTGGGGAGCTGCTCAGCACCCCCAAGTCTCTTTCTTCAGGGCTGCTCTCACCCCACTCTGCACCCAGCCTGGCTTTGTGCCTGGGCTTGGCCTGCCCCAGCTGCAGGCCCTTGCACTGTGACTTGTTGGCCCTCCTGCAGCTGTCCCTGGCCCACTTCTGAAGCCTGTCCAGCTCCTTGTGGCTGCCATCCCTGCCCTCAGGGGAGTCCAGCTCACCACACAGCTTGGTGCCCCCCCCCCAAACCTGCTGGGGGTGCCTCAACATCCATGTTGATGACAAAGCTGTGAACCAGCACTGGAGCCAGGACAGAGCCCTGAATCTCCTTTGGAAGTTGCTCTCAGGTTAATTTTCAGTTAATAATTCCTAAATTGATTGCCAGTTTATTTCTTCAGTGGGAAATTAAATCAGGTTGGCTGTGCTCAAATTACTCTTTGCAAATGAAGTAGCTGGGAGGCAAGCAGCAGCACTAGGAAGTAACCCAACGTCCTCTGGTGCCTGCAGCTCTGGGGCTGTGCTTAAAACTTTCCTCTGGGGATGCAGCAACAAATGAGGCTGCTCTGCACACTGTCTCCTCTGAGGGGTTTTAGTAGCAAGTGTTGTTGCAGCCTGGTGCAGCTGAGGATGCTCCTGCTGACTGCAGTTGGAGTTGTGCAGCCTGGAGATGAGAAGGCTCCAGGGAGGACTTCTGGTGGCTTTTCAGTGCTTAAAAGGACTGAGAAGGAAGCTGGAGACAGCAGAAGGTCCCCCTGGAGCCTTTTCTTCTCCAGGCTGAACAACCCCAGCTCCCTCAGTCTGTCCTCAGAGCAGAGCTGCTGCAGCCCTTGGCTCATCCTTGTGGCCTCCTCTGGATTCCCTCCAGCAGCTCTGTGTCCTCCTTGTGCTGGGGACACCAGAACTGGATGCCCCATCCCTGGAGATATTGAAGGTGAGGCTCACCAGGGCTCTGGGCAACCTGATTTAGTTGAGGATGCTCCTGCTGAGTGCAGAGGGCATTGGACTGGATGACCTTTGGAGGTCTCTTCCAACCCAGACCATTCTGTGAGTCTGTGTTCTGATTAGGAGCATTTGCACTGTTTTATCAAACAAAGCTGATATTGGAATCACAGAATTGTCAGGGTTGGAAGGGACCTCAAGGCTCAGCCAGATCATCCATGGGCAGGGACACCTCACACTACAGCAGGTTGCTCACAGCCACCTCCAGCCTGGCCTTCAAAACCTCCAGGGATGGGAGCTCCACAACCTCCCTGGGCAGCCTAATCCCACTGGGAAGTGGTGGGTGAAGCAGGTTGGTGTAAGCACCCAGGTGGATGCTGCAGCCTCAAACCCAAGCCACAAAGGCTTTTTTCCTTCTCAGTTTTCTGAGCAGGAAGAGGCTTGAGAAGAGCACAAACCTCACTGCTGGGTTTGGCCCTTGTGGCTTCAGCAGGGGGAGGCTGTGTGTGGGGTTTCCATTGCAACATCTTGAAATAGCTGCGAGGAAACAGAAGAAACACCAAAACAGTCTGAGGACTACAATGGAAACACACAGGGAGAAAGCTCAGAGCTGAGTGTTTGGTTTGTCAGGGGGAGCACTTGACTGCAGTAGCATCAGGGAGTGAAAATTCCAGGCACTGCCTGACCTCCTCTGCAGCCAAGGAAATTGGAGCTAAAGTTGGTGTCTGAAAGGGGGAATTGGGCAGCTCACAGCAGCTGGTGAGGAGCAGCTGAGGGACCTGGGGTTGAGCCTGGAGGAAAGGAAGTTGAGGGGAGAGCTTCTGGTTCCCTGCAACTCCCTGAGAGGAGTTTGGAGCCAGGTGGGGGTTGGCTTCCTCTCCCTGGTAACAAGTGACAGGACAAAGAGGAGATGACCTCAGGTTGCTCCAGAGGAGGTTGAGACATTAGAAGAAACTTCTTCACTGGAAGGTTTCTCAGACACTGGCACAGGCTGCCCAGGGAGGTAGTTGAATCCCCATCCCTGGAGATGTTCAGGAGGCTCCAGAGCTGTGGTGCTGAGGGCCATGGTTTAGCACCAGCCTTGGTAGAGTTAGGGAGTGGTTGGATCTGAGGAGCTTCAAGATCATTTCCAACCAGAACACATTTATGATTCCATGCAACAAGAGCACTGCAAGGCCTGTGAGCAGCAAGACAAAACACTCTGTGCAGCCACTGGCTCCAGGAGATGTGTGACAACACCTGGATGTCTCCAGATGATCTCATGTGCTCCCTGAAGCCCCTGAGGCTTCCCTGACCTGGGACCTTATCCATAGTGGTCTTCAGTAAGTGTTCCACAAGCATTGCTCAGTCTCTGTCTGCTTCTAAAACCTCTTTGTGCTGGTTTGAAGGCTATTTGAAGTGATCCAAGAAGACTTCAGGTGCATTGTCAAGGAGTTTTGTAGAATCATCATGGAATCAGAGAATTGTCAGGGATGGAAGAGACCTCGAGGATCAGCCAGTTCCAACCCCCCTGCCATGGGCAGGGACACCTCACACCAGAGCAGGTTGCTCACAGCCACCTCCAGCCTGGCCTTCAACACCTCCAGGCAAGAGGCTTCCACCACCACCCTGGGCAACCTGTGCCAGTGTTCCACCACCCTCATAGGGCAGAACTTGTTCCTCACATCCAATCTAAACCTGCTGTGCTCTGGTTTGAAGCCATTGCCTCTCATCCTGTCCCTGCAGGCCTCTGCAAACAGTCTCTCTGCAGCCTTCCTGTAGCCCCCTTCAGGTACTGGCAGGCTGCTATTAGGTCTCCCCAGAGCCTTCTCTTCTCCAGGCTGAACACCCCCAGCTCCCTCAGCCTGGCCTCAGAGCAGAGCTGCTCCAAACTCCTGATCATTTTCCTGGTCCTCTGGACCTGCTCCATGTGGTGTTTCCTACTGGTTTTGCTTTATTTGATGTTGGAGGATGCTGAGACTTAAAAATTCCTGAATCCTGGCTATTAAGGAACATAAAAGCATGGAATCACCTTGAGGGTGGAACTGGAAGCCTCATGCCTGGAGGTGTTGAAGGCCAGGCTGGATGTGGCTGTGAGCAACCTGCTCTGGTGTGAGGTGTCCCTGGCCATGGCAGGGGGGTTGGAGCTGGATGACCCTTGAGGTCCCTTCCAACCCTGGCAATTCTATGGTTCTGACTCTTGACCTCATCAGGTCCAACTCTTAATCCAGCACTGCCAAGTCCATCCCTAAACCATGGCCCACAGCACCACGTCTCCATGGCTTTTCAGTGCCTCCAGGGAGGAGGACTCCACAACTGCTCAAGGCAGCCTGCTGCAAAGAATTTTCTACTGTCCATCACCTCTTTAGTTGCTCTGTAGGGCAGAGACATTGGAGCTGGTAAAATATCTTTGAGTGGGTGGGGTTAGAGCTGGGGGAGATCATGTCTGAAAAATACCCTGCAAAGCATCTGCTTGGAGATGAGCATGAATGAGCTCAGTCAGTGCCAGTGCAGGGGATGGGTTTAGAAGCACTGCAGCAAGAAAGATTATTGCAGACTCCTACAATTCTGGAAGGGTAGAGGTCACCCAGGAACACATCCAGGTGGGGTTGGAAGCTCTCCAGAGAAGGAGACTCCACAACCACTCTGGGCAGATCTTGGAGCTGTTTGGAGCTCAGGGTTTAATCACAGAACGGTTTGGGTTGGAAGGGACCTTTCAAGGTCATCTAATCCAACCCCCCTGCAGTCAGCAGGGACATCTTCAAACAGAGCAGGTTGTTCAGAGCCCCAGACAACCTGGCCTGGAATGGCTCCAGGGATGGGACATCTCCCACCTCCCTGGGCACCCTGGGCCAGGCTCTCACCACCCTCAGCATAAATGATCTAGGAAGCTAGAGAATCCCAGCATGGTGAGGTGGGAAGGGAGCTCTGGAGATCATCCAGGCCAACCCCACCCTGCTCCAGCAGGGCACCCACAGCAGCTTGCCCAGGAGCACCATGGCCAGGGGGGGTTGGAAGCTCTCCACACAAGGAGACTCCACAACCTCTCTGGGCAGCCTGCTCCAGGCCTCCACCACCCTCACAACAAACAACTTTCTCCTCATCCTCAAATAGAACCTCCTGGGTTCCAGTTTGTGCCCCTTGGCCTGTCCCTGGGCAGCACTCAGATGCCAGCCCCAGCCTCTTGCCCCCCACAGCCCCTTCAGCTCTTGCTGAGCATTGCTCAGCTCCCCTCTGGGGCTGCTCTTCTGCAGGCTCTCAGCCCCAGGGCTCTCAGCCTTTGCTCCTCACAGAGCTGCTGCTGCAGGCCCCTCAGCCTCCCCTGCACTCTCTCCAGCAGTTCCCTGGCGTTTCTTTGCACCAATTGTTGTGTGAGAAACTGTGCCTGACGGTGTGCAGATCGTGCTCCCTCCCAACCAGCCTTGAACTCCCAAGTGTCAGCTTCAATTTTCAGGCTGTTGTAAGCCCCCTGATGGTTGAACATCACAAAGAAATGAAGCCCCCTTGGAAGAAATCAAGGAGAATCCTGCTCTCGAGTTAATTAGCTACAAATTTGAGATGAAATAATCTGCTCAACGATTGCAGGCTCTACTTGAGGTCCACACACCTGTGTCTGGCTTGCAAAAGGCTTCTCCTCATTAATTAAGAGCACTTTTCCTTGTGTTATCACTTAATTGGCTGTCACAGGGAAGCTGTTGAGACAATGAAATGGTCTTAATTGAATACAAACTAAATGGCTGATACCTCACCTGCTGCAGTGTTCCACCACATGACCCCCAGCTCATTATCATCTCCTAATGGTGATGGTAATTGCTCAGGAAGGAAATGGAGTCTCCTTGATTGAGTAGGGTTCATTTTCCTCCCTCTAGTCAGCTTCCCCCAGTTGTTAGGCTTAGGAGGCCTTGAGCAAACTTGGGCTGATTGAGGCTGTCCCTGGCCATGGCATGGGGGGGTTGGAACTGGATGATCTTCAAAGTCCCTTCCAACCCAACCCACTGGGAACAGGGCTGTTTAATATTTGTATCAGTGCTATAGGCTGCAGGATCCAGGCAGCATCAGCAGTGTGCAGGTGGCACCAAGCTGAGTGGTGCTGTGGATCCACCAGAGGGACAGGATGGCAGCCAGAGGGACCTGGACAGGCTGGAGAGGGGAAGCCCAGGTGAACCTCAGGAGGTTCCACAAGAGCAAGTGCAGGGCTCTGCCCCTGGGCTGGAACAATCCTCACTATCAATACAGACTGGGGGAGGAGGGGATGGAAAGCAGCCCTGAGGAAAAGGACTTGGGGGTGCTGGGGGGGGAGAAGCTGGACAGGAGCAGGCAGTGTGAGCTTGCAGCACAGAAGGCCAAGGGCAGCCTGGGCTGCAGCCAAAGCAGCGCTGGCAGCAGAGCCAGAGAGGTGATTCTGCCACTTTGCTCTGCTCTGGGGAGACCTCAGCTGGAGTGCTGTGTGCAGGTCTGGAGCCCTCAGCACAGCAAGGACCTGGAGCTGATGGAGCAGGTCCAGAGGAGGGCCAGGAAAATGCTCAGGGGCTTGGAGCAGCTCTGCTGTGAGGCCAGGCTGAGGGAGCTGGGGCTGTTCAGCCTGGAGAGGAGAAGGCTCCAGGGAGACCTAATAGCAGCCTGCCAGTACCTGAAGGGGGCTACAAGAGGGCTGCAGAGAGACTGTTTGCAGAGGCCTGCAGGGACAGGACAAGAGGCAATGGCTTCAAACTGGAGCACA
The DNA here is from genome assembly GCF_014839835.1 of Dryobates pubescens. Lineage (NCBI taxonomy): Eukaryota > Metazoa > Chordata > Aves > Piciformes > Picidae > Dryobates > Dryobates pubescens. The sequence continues at coordinate 16,433,916 of NC_071621.1, read as the reverse complement.
GCAGATTTAGATTGGATGTGAGGAACAAGTTGTGCCCCATGAGGGTGGTGGAACACTGGCACAGGTTGCCCAGGGAGGTAGTTGGGGCCCCATCCCTGGAGATATTGAAGGTGAGGCTGGACAGGGCTCTGGGCAACCTGAGCTAATTGAGGATGTCCCTGCGGAGTGCAGCGGGGTTGGACTGGATGACCTTTGAAGGTCTCCTCCAGCCAGACCTCCAACCCCCTGATGATTTTTCTGCCCTCCTCTGGACCTGCTCCATCAGGTCCATGTCTTTCCTGTGTGGAGGGTTCCAGATCTGGATGCAGTACTCTAGGTGAGGTCTCACCAGAGCAGAGTTGGGTGCAAGGTCTTGGAACATCCCAGAGCTTGGAACAGAGAATTGTTTTGGTCTTTTGGAAGCTGTTAGTAGTCAAGTAAAGACCCAAAGCAGTGGTGAGGCCTTTGTTGCTCCTAAGAAAAGTTCCATTGCTCTCCTCCTGCTTTTTAAGTTAGTGCCAGTAAAGGAGGGAAACTGACTTCTGGCTGGTTTGGAAGGAGTGGAGACTTTGCAGGAGCTGCCTTTCAGGCAGGAGAACTGCAGGAAAAGAGCTTAGGCTTGCCCTCACCAGGGTGGAGTGCCAGGGCAGAGCCTGATGTGAGATAAGCAGTGGGTGGGAAGCAGGATAAGGTCTGAATCGGGCAGCTAGAGAAGGACAGAGAAAGGAGGGGAGGAAATGAGTGGTGCTGAGGTGAGTGATGAGCCATGAGAGGCCTCTCTTTCCAGAGGGAAGGCAGACTGCTGCTGCTGCTTTCCACCAAGCCAGATTTCATAGAATCATGAGGGTGGAAGGGACCTCAAGCATCATCCAGTTCCAACCCCCCTGCCATGGCCAGGGAGACCTCACACTACATCAGCTTGCTCACAGCCATCTCCAGCCTGGCCTTCAACATCTCCAGGGATGAGGCTTCCACCACCTCCCTGGGCAACCTCTGCCAGTGTCTCACCACCCTCATGGGGAAGAACTTCTTCCTCACAACCAATCTCAATCTCCCCACTTCTAGCTTTGCTCTGTTCCCCCCAAGTCCTGTCCCTCCCTGACACCCTAAGCAGTCCCTCCCCAGCTTTCCTGTAGCCCCCTTCTAATACTGGAAGGCCACAGAAGGTCTCCTTGGAGCCTTCTCTTCTCCAGACTGCACAACCCCAACTCCCTCAGTCTGTCCTCATAGCAGAGCAGCTCCAGCCCTCTGCTCACCCTCATGGCCCTGCTCTGGACACCTTCCAGCACCTCCAGATCCTTCAGGCCAATTTCATCTGGAATAAAAGTCCAAGCTGGTCAGGGAACAGTTGGAGAAGTGTAATTAGACTTGGGATGTGTCTCAGACAATGAAGGTTTGGAACTGTGCCTCCTTGAGTCCAGAGTGAAGGCTCAGGAGGAGCTGGCTGTGGAATAGGTTAAGGAATGGCATTCAGAATTCCCAGGCTATTAGATGCAGATGTGTTGACACAGCTGGAGAGGAGCAGGTTTGTCTTTTCAACTACAGCAGAACCCCTACCTCCAGAAACCTGTGGGTGAGTCAGGGCTTCTGCTTTGGTTTTGTCTCCCAATATTCCAAGTGCCAGGCCAGCACGTGGGTCACAACAGCCCCATGCAATGCTAAAGGCTTGGGGCAGGTGGCTGGAAAGCTGCTCAGTGGAGGCTGACCTGGAGGTGTTGATTGATAGTCAGCTGAAGATAAGCCAGGGGGTGCTCAGGTGGCCAAAAAGGCCACCAGCAGTCTGCCTTGGATCAGCAAGAGTGTGGCCAGCAGGACCAGGGCAGGGATTGTCACCCTGTGCTCTGCACTGGTGAGGCTGCACCTTGGATCCTGGGGTCAGTTTTGTTCCCATCACTCCAAGAAGGACATTGAGTGGCTGGAGCAGGGCCAGAGAAGGGCAACAAAGCTGGGGAAGGGTCTGGAGAACAGGGCTGGGGAGGAGCAGCTGAGGGAGCTGGGATCATTGAGCCTGGAGACCTTCTGGCTCCCTACAGCTTCCTAAGAAGAAGCTGGAGGCAGGTGGGAGGTGGTCTTTTCCAAATAAGAAGTGACAGGACAAGAGGAAATGGCCTCAAGTTGTACCAGGGGAGGTTTAGGTTGGACATGAGAAGAAAATTCTTCGCTGAAAGGGCTCTCAGTGACTGGCACAGGCTGCCCTGGGAGGTGGTTGAATTCCCATCCCTGAAGGTGGTTAAAAGGTGGAGAGATGTAGTGCTGAGGGCCATGGTTTGACACCAGCCTTGGGAGAGTTAGGGAATGGTGGGACTGGATGATCTTGAAGGGCTTTCCCAGCCCAAACAATTCTGTGACTCACAGGACCACAGGATGTGGGGTTTGGGAGGGACCTCTGGATGTCATCCAGTTCAACCCCGCTGCCAGAGCAGGACCAGAGAATCCAGTGCAGGTCACACAGGAACACATCCAGACAGGGCTGGAAAGTCCTCAGAGAAGGAGGCTCCACAACCTCTCTGGGCAGCCTGCTGCAGGGCTCTGTGACCCTCCCAGTGAAGAAGTTCCTCCTCATGTTGAGCTGGAGCTCCATGATTCTATGACTCCATGATTCTATGAATTCCAAACCAAAACAGCACCAAAAAAGGCCTTAGGTTGGACTTGATGATCTCAAAGGTCTTTTCCAACCTGGTTAATTCTGTATTCTATAAAATGCCTTTCTGGGAGGTGAAGGAGACCTGCTCCAGGGGAGACCATTCAGCTTCTAAGGTCGCTTCTGAGGCACAGGAGTGTTTCTGGAGCTGAGCTGTGCTTCTCCCAAGCACAGGATGTCCGTTCTTCGTGCCAAAGGGGACACAGTGTCTTGTGCCATGACGTGGTGACAGCTGGGCTCATGGAATCATGGAGTTGCCAGTGGTGCCCAGGGACAGGACAAGGTGCAATGGGCACAAACTGGACCCCAGCAGGATCCACCTGAAGATGAGGAGAAGCTTCTTAGGTGTGAGAGAATCCAGCGCAGGCTGGAGTGGCAGGTTGAGGGGCAAGGGATTGAAGCTGGAAGAGGGGAGATTGAGACTGGAGATGAGGAAATTCCTTCCAGTGAGACTGGGGAGACACTGGAACAGGTTGCCCAGGGAGGCTGTGGATGCCTTCTCCCTGGAGGTGTTCAAGGCCAGGTTGGATGAGGCCTTGAGCAAGCTGGGCTGGTGAGAGGTGTCCCTGCAGGGGGCTGGAACTGGATGACTTTTGGAGGTTCCCACCAACCCAACCCATTCTATGATTCAAGGGTGTGGGGTTGAGTTGGGAGCAAGGAGACACCACAGAGGAGACAGCAGAGCCCTTTGGCACAGACAGTGTCAGCCTTAGCATCTGAATGAAGGAAGATTAAGGAATTCAGCTGTGCAGAGAGGGACCTGGGAGTGCTGGGAGACAGGGTCACTGTGAGCCAGCAATGTGCTCTCATGGCCAAGAAGGCCAAAGGTCTCCAGAGGGGCATGAAGAAGAGTGTGGCCAGGTGGCTGAGGGAGATTCTGTTGCCCCTCTACTGTGCCCTACTGAGGCCACATTTGGAGTCCTGGGCTGAGTTCTGGGCTCCCCAGTTGCAGAGAGACTGGGAACTGGGCCACCCTCCTGTGGTGCTGAGAGACTGAGGCTATCCTCCCCTCTCTACTTGTCCCTTCTGAGGCCACATCTAGAGTCCTGAGTCTACTTCTGGGCTCCCCAGTTGCAAAGAAACAAGGAACTGCTGGAGAGAGTGCAGGGGAGGCTGGGGAGAGGCTGAGGGGCCTGGAGCAGCTCTGTGAGGAGCAAAGGCTGAGAGCCCTGGGGCTGAGAGCCTGCAGAAGAGCAGCCCCAGAGGGGAGCTGAGCAATGCTCAGCAAGAGCTGAAGGGGCTGTGGGGGGCAAGAGGCTGGGGCTGGCATCTGCTGAGTGCTGCCCAGGGACAGGGACCCTGGGAAGGAACCCAGGAGGTGCCAGCTGAAGAGGAGGAGAAAGTTGTTTGTTGTGAGGGTGCTGGAGGCCTGGAGCAGGCTGCCCAGAGAGGTTGTGGAGTCTCCTGGTGTGGAGAGCTTCCAACCCCCCCTGGCCATGGTGCTGCTGGGCAAGCTGCTGGGGGTGCCCTGCTGGAGCAGGCTGGCCTTGGCCTGGCTGAGCTCCTGAGCTCCCTTCCCACCTCACCATTATGTCATCCTCATTGTTCTCCATCATTTTTTCCCCTGCTAGCAAGGACTGGAGAACTTCCTTCTTTTTCCATTGCAAAGAACCCTTCCCCCTCCCCAGAGCCCACACAACCTTTTCTCTCCTGTGTCTCATATTTTATAGAGCAATCACAAAGGGGTAGTAAATTGAATAAAACACACTCTCCTTGGCAGGATTTCCCTCATGACTAAATTCAAGATGAACAAAGAGGACAAGGGCAAAGAACTTCACTTATTCAGGTCATTTTTCATAAGAATCATCAAGTTAGCTAGAAAAGACCTCTTAGATTCTCTCTCCTCTCTTCCCATCTTGCCAGTGCTGAGTTTTTCTCTGCTGTAACCTTGTGAAATGTCCTTCTCCAAACAGGAGAAAGATTATTTGCTTGCCCATGAGTAGGGTGTGTTTTTTTCTCTTGGGGTGGAGAAGGATGGATGGTTTTATTCTGGGCTAGCAAAGACTTCTACAAGGCTCCTTCTATAGACTCATAGAAGTGTTAGGGTTGGAAGGGACCTCAAGGAGCATCCAGTTCCAACCCCCCCTGCTCAGAGCCACATCCAGCCTGCCCTTAAAAGCCTGTCAGGGATGAGGCTTCCACCACCTCCCTGGGCAACCTGTGCCAGGCTCTCACCACCCTCACGAGGGAGAACTTCTTCCTAACATGGCCATCAAACCATGGCCCCAAGTGCCATGGCCACAGGTTTTTTCCAGCCTGGCCCTAAAACCCTTCCAGGGATGAGGCTTCCACCACCTCCCTGGGCAACCTGTGCCAGTCTCTCACTACCCTCATGGGGAAGAACTTCTTCCTCACATCCAATCTGAGTCTCCCCACTTCTACTTTTGCTCCATCCCCCCCAGTCCTACCCCTCCCTGACACCCTCAAAAGTCCCTCCCCAGCTTTCCTGTAGCCCCCTGCAGATCCTGGAAGGCCACAAGAAGGTCTCCTCAGAGCCTTCTGTTCTGCAGCCTGAGGCTGTTTTGAATTCCTATGGCTGTCTGTTCTTCAGTAGTTTGATGCCCCTCTTTTTGTGCAGGTCAGGGCAGGTTCTCCTCCCCCTCTACTTTTGCTCTGTGGAGAGGACATCTGCAGTATTGTGTCCACTTGTGTGCTCCTCAGTTCTATGCTGGGCAGTGTCCAATGGAGGCCACAAGGATGCTGAAGGGCCTGGAACATCTGTGTGATGAGGAGAGGCTGAGAGAGCTGGGTCTGGAGAAGAGAAGGCTGAGAGCAAATGTTAGCAAATGTATGAGGGGTAGGTGTCAAGAAGGGGCCAGGCTCTTTTCAGTAGTATCCTGTGACAGGATGAGGAGCAGTGGACACAAACTGGAACCCAGGAGGTTCCACCTCAACATGAGGAGAAACTTCTTTGGTGTGAGGCTGCTGGAGCCCTGGAGCAGGCTGCCCAGAGAGGTTGTGGAGCCTCTTTCTCTGGAGACTTTCCAAAGCCACCTGGCTGTGTTCCTGTGTGCCCTGCCCTAGGTGTCCCTGCTGTGGCAGGAGGGTTGGACTGGATGTTCTCCAGAGGTCCCTTCCAGCCTCTGCCATTCTGTAACTGCATGATCTTATCTTGAGTTCTGTTTCCTACACGTTGTTCTGTGTTTTTAATTCCACCCTGAATGGGGGCCACAAAGATCAGAGGGCTGGAGAACCTCCCCTGTGAGGACAGGCTGAGAAACTTGGGGCTGTTCAGCCTGGAGAAGAGAAGGCTCCAGGGATTTTAGAGCTGCCTTCCAGTATGTACAGGAGGGCTGGGGAGGGACTTCTGACAGGGGCTTATAGTGATAGGATGAGGGGCAATGGATTGAAGCTGGAAGAGGGGAGACTGAGACTGGAGATGAGGAAGAAATTCTTTGCAGTGAGGGTGGGGAGACCCTGGAACAAGTGTCTGTGCAGGTGTCTGTGCTGGGGTTGGGGCAGTCTGAAGCACAAAGACAAGCTGGGGGATGAAGGGCTGGAGAGCAGCCCTGCAGAGAAGGATTTGAGGGTGCTGGTGGGTGAGAAGCTGGAGATGAGCCAGCACTGAGCACTGCCAGCCCTGTGCTGGGCTGATCCCCAGCAGTGTGGGCAGCAGGGGCAGGGAGGGGATTCTGCCCCTCTGCTGTGCTCTGCTCAGACCCCACCTGCAGTGCTGGGGCAGCTCTGGAGGCCTCAGCACAAGCAGGGAACTGTTGGAGTGGTCCTAGAGGAGGCCACGAAGATGCTGGGAGGGCTGGAAGCCCTCTGCTGGGAGGCCAGGCTGGGAGAGTTGGGGTTGTGCAGCCTGGAGAAGAGAAGGCTCCAGGGAGACCTTAGAGCAATCTTCCAGTACCTGAAGGGGGCTCCAGGAGAGCTGGGGAGGGACTTTTGACAGGGGCTGGGAGAGACAGGATGAGGGGGAATGGATTGAAGCTGGAAGAGGGCAGATTGAGACTGGAGATGAGGAAGAAATTGTTTGCAGTGAGGGTGGTGAGACACTGGAACAGGTTGCCCAGGGAGGCTGTGGATGTCCCCTCCCTGGAGGTGCTCAAGGCCAGGTTGGATGAGGCCTTGAGCAACCTGGGCTGGTGGGAGGTGACCCTGCCCATGGCAGGGGGGTTGGAACTGGATGAGCTTTAACATCCTTTCCAACCCAACCCACGCTCTGACTGCACTAACCCTGAGGCTCTCTGTACCCAATTTCACCCCCTGGTGCTCCTGCCCTTCAAGTGCTTGGCAGGGTTAGTGTAGGAACAACGGGAGATTGTTCCCCCTCTAGAGTGGGAGATGTTTGGTAGTGCTCTTCAGGTTAAAATACTCTTAAATCCTCTTTAAGAGAGATTCCATTCCCCCCCTCCCAACCCCCCTGGCAGAAGTAGATATAAAATGACTTAAACTCCCCCCCTCCCAACCCAATACAATCAAAGCCTCTTTGGCAGTGAGAAAGGAATGTGGCTAATTGGATAGCAGCTCCTCAGCTGGGCAGTTGTGGAGCCTGTGCTGTGTGCAGTCACAGATGTGACTCCAGATGTGTTGTTCTGGTTGCTTCCAAGCTGCTCAGGTGTCTGAAGGAGGCCCTGGAGTGGGTCTGATGTGGTTTGCTCTCAGGGAGTGTTGGAGCAGCAGCAGTGAATGTGTCCCATGTGGTGCTAAAGTTGATCACAGAAATGTTTTGGTTGGCAAAGAGCTTTAAGATGATGGAGTCCAACCCTTCTCCAGCTCTGCCAAGGCTGGGGCTAAACCATGGCCCTCAGCACCACATCCCTACAGCTCTGAAACGTCTCCAGGGATGGGGATTCCACCACCTCCATGGGCAGCCTGTGCCACGGTTTGAGAGCCCTTCCAGTGAAGAAATTTCTTCTTATGTCAACCCAAACCTCCCCTGGGGCAACCTGAGGTCATTTCCTTTCATCCTCTCACTTGTTCCTGGGGAGAAGAGCAGACCCCAGCTGCTCCAAGCTCCTGGATTCCACCACCTCCATGGGCAGCCTGTGCCACGGTTTGAGAGCCCTTCCAGTGAAGAAATTTCTTCTTATGTCAACCCAAACCTCCCCTGGGGCAACCTGAGGTCATTTCCTTTCATCCTCTCACTTGTTCCTGGGGAGAAGAGACCAGCCCCCAGCTGGCTCCAAGCTCCTGTCAGGGAGTTGTAGAGAGACAGAAGGTCTGCCCTCGGCCTTCTCTTCTCCAGGCTGAACACCCCCAGCTCCTTCAGCTGCTCCTCCCCAGCCCTGTTTTCCAGACCCTTCCCCAGCTTTGTTGCCCTTCTCTGGACCTGCTCCAGCCCCTCAAGGGAGTGGGGGTCCCAAAAGTATCACAGTATCACAGTAACTAAGGTTGTAAGAGACCCCAAGGATCATCAAGTCCAACCTGTTCCAACAGACCTCACAACTAGACCATGGCACCAAGTGCCACGTCCAATCCCCTCTTGAACACCTCCAGGGACGGCGACTCCACCACCTCCCCGGGCAGCACATTCCAATGACGAATGACTCGCTCAGTGAAGAACTTTTTCCTCACCTCGAGTCTAAACCTCCCCTGGCACAGCTTGAGACTCTGTCCCCTTGTTCTGGTGCTGGTTGCCTGGGAGAAGAGACCAACCCCCTCCTGTCTACAACCACCCTTCAGGTAGTTGTAGAGGGCAATGAGGTCTCCCCTGAGCCTCCTCTTCCCCAGGCTAAACAACCCCAGCTCCCTCAGCCTCTCCTCACAGGGCTGTGCTCAAGGCCTCTCACCAGCCTTGTTGCCCTTCTCTGGACACGTTCAAGTGTCTCGATGTCCTTCCTAAACTGAGGGGCCCAGAACTGGACACAGTACTCAAGGTGTGGCCTAACCAATGCAGAGTACAGGGGCACAATGACCTCTCTGCTCCTGCTGGCCACACTATTCCTAATGCAGGCCAGGATGCCATTGGCCTTCTTGGCTACCTGGGCACACTGCTGGCTCATGTTTAGGCGGGTGTCAATCAGCACCCCCAGGTCCCTCTCTGTTTGGGAGCTCTCCAGCCACTCTGACCCCAGCCTGTAGCTCTGCATGGGGTTGCCGTGGCCAAAGTGCAGCACCCGGCATTTAGACTTATTAAATGCCATCCCATTGGACTCTGCCCATCTGTCCAGTCGGTCAAGGTCCCTCTGCAGAGCCTTTATGCCCTCTAACTGACTAACATCTGTTCCCAACTTGGTGTCATCTGCAAACTTGCTGATGACTGACTCAACCCCCTCATCCAGATCATCAATGAAGATGTTAAAGAGGATGGGGCCCAGCACTGATCCCTGGGGGACGCCACTGGTGACTGGCCGCCAGCTGGATGTGGCACCATTCACCACCACTCTCTGGGCTCGGCCCTCCAGCCAGTTCCTAACCCAGCACAGAGTGTTGTGGTCCAAACCACGAGCTGACAGCTTAGCCAGCAGTTTACTGTGGGGGACGGTGTCAAAGGCCTTGCTGAAGTCCAGGTAGACTACATCCACAGGCCTCCCCACATCCACCAGACGGGTCACCTGATCATAGAAGGAGATCAGGTTGGAGAGGCAGGACCTGCCCTTCCTAAATCCATGTTGGCTGGACCTGAGCCCTTGGCCATCCTTCAGGTGCGCAGTTATTGCCGCCAGGATAATCTGCTCCATCACTTTCCCTCACCCAGTGACCCCAGGATTCAAGGTGCAGCCTCACCTGTGCACGGTACAGGGTGACAGTCCCTGCCCTGTTCTTGCTGGCCACACTTTTGCTGTTCCAAGCCAGGCTGCTGGTGGCCTCCTTGACCACCTGAGCTCACTACCTTACTCTTATCATCTATAAAATGTCCCTGCAGATATCCTTTCCCATCTGAAACCTCAGCATTTGGACTTCCCCAGCCCCTGGTGGATTCCTGCAGGCTCTTGGGTGATGTTAGGGAAATGAGGCAAGTCTACAAATGATGAAGAGGAGATGTGTGGAGTGTGGCAGGGGAAACAACTCCCATTAGGATGCACAGAGTGAACAGTTGGGAGAGCAGCAGAGGATTCTTGGAAGCTGGTTGTGTGGGACCAATAAGGGAAATAAGGCTTTACTAGACAGCAGGATGGCTTGGGGAGATAAATTATTCTTAGGATACATGCCAACATGCTGGAGGGATGGGATGTGGGCCAGAGGGACCTGAACAAGCTTGAGATGTGGCCCTGCAGGAACCTCTTGAGGTTCAAAAAGGCCAGGTGCAAGTGTCTGTGCCTGGGTTGGGGCAATCTGAAGCACCAAAGACAAGCTGGGGGGTGAAGGGCTGGAGAGCAGCCCCTTGGAGAAGGACCTGGGGGTGCTGGGGGGTGAAAAGCTGGAGATGAGCCAGCACTGAGCACTGCCAGCCCAGAGCCAGCCCTGTGCTGGGCTGGTCCCCAGCAGTGTGGGCAGCAGGGGCAGGGAGGGGATTCTGCCCCTCTGCTGTGCTCTGCTCAGCCCCCACCTGCAGTGCTGGGGCAGCTCTGGAGCACAGACAGGGACCTGCTGGAGCAGGGCCAGAGGAGGCCACAGCCATGCTGGGAGGGCTGGAAGCCCTCTGCGGGGAGGCCAGGCTGGGAGAGCTGGGGTTGTGCAGCCTGGAGAAGAGAAGGCTCCAGGGAGACCTTAGAGCAACCTTCCAATACCTGAAGAGGGCTCCAGGAGAGCTGGGGAGGGACTTTTGACAGGGGCTGGGAGTGACAGGATGAGGGGGAATGGATTGAAGCTGGAAGAGGAGAGATTGAGACTGGAGATGAGGAAGAAATTGTTTGCAGCAAGGGTGGGGAGACACTGGAACAGGTTGCCCAGGGAGGCTGTGGATGTCCCCTCCCTGGAGGTGTTCAAGGCCAGGCTGGATGAGGCCTTGTGCAGCCTGGGCTGGTGGGAGGTGTCCCTGCCCATGGCAGGGGGGTTGGAACTAGGTGGTGTTTAAGGTGCCTTCCAACCCACCCCATTCTTTATTTCTATGCCTTTGGTTATGTTTGAGTGTACCAAAGCTACACCTTGAGCTTGGCTCTTCTTGTCAGAGGGGTAAGAAAACACCACTTTACTCTGGGGAGGGACCTCTTGGGGTGTGGGGGAGGGATAGGGCTAGAGGGAATGGGGTGAAACTAGAAGTGGGGAGATTCAGATTGGATGGTAGGAAGAAATTCTTCCCCATGAGGGTGGTGAGAGACTGGAACAGGTTGCCCAGGGAGGTGGTGATTGACAGTTGCCTGAACATGAGCCAACAGTGTGCCCAGGTGGCCAAGAAGGCCAATGGCATCCTGGCCTGCATCAGGAACAGTGTGGCCAGCAGGAGCAGGGAGGTCATTGTGCCCTGTGCTCAGCACTGGTTAGGCCACACCTTGAGTGCTGTGTCCAGTTCTGGGCCCCTCAGGTGAAGAAGGACATTGAGATGCTGGAAGGTGTCCAGAGAAGGGCAACAAAGCTGGGGAGGGGTCTGGAGCACAGCCCTGTGAGGAGAGGCTGAGGGAGCTGGGGTTGCTTAGCCTGGAGAGGAGGAGGTTCAGGGGAGACCTTCTTGCTCTCTCCAACTACCTGAAGGGAGACTGTAGCCAGCTGGGGGTTGGTCTCTTCTTGCAGGCAAGCAGCACCAGAACAAGAGGACACAGTCTCAAGCTGTGCCAGGGGAGGTTTAGGCTGGAGGTGAGGAGAAAGTTCTTCACTGAGAGAGTTATTAGCTGTTGGAATGTGCTGCCCAGGGAGGTGGTGGAGTCCCCATCCCTGGAGGTGTTCAAGAGGGGACTGGATGTGGCACTTGGTGCCATGGTCTAGTCATGAGGTCTGTGGCGACAGGTTGGACTGGATGATCTTTGAGGTCTCTTCCAACCTTGGTGATTCTGTGATGCTGTGGTGGAAGCCTCATGCCTGGAGGTGTTGAAGGCCAGGCTGGAGGTGGCTGTGAGCAGCCTGCTCTGGTGTGAGGTGTCCCTGCCCATGGCGGGGGGCTTGGATCTGGCTGATCCTTGAGGTCCCTTCCAACCCTGGCAATTCTCTGCTTCTTCCTTCACCTCCAGAGCTGCATCTCACCTCCAGATAGCCAGGTGGGAGCTGAGGGCTGTTGTCCCTGCTCTCTGTGCTATGCAGGGGGTGCTTTTTCCCTTCGGGGGTGGGCAGGGTGGGGGGGAGGAGAGTGGCGTCGAGCTGTGGCCTCCTTTCTTCCCACGCTCCGTCAAGCACACGTATGGAAGCCTGACCCTGTGCAGGCTTGCACTAAATGGATTTTGTTTGCAGAGAGCTCTGTAATTAAACCCTTCTCCTGCCAATTTGGCACAGGAAGAGAAGTGGGAAAGGAAAGAAAAAGAATCTCAAGTGGCATGCTTTCCCCATGAAAAGTCCTTCTGTGCGGTGGTGCTTGGGTTGGTGTGGGGTTTCTTTTCTTCCTTCTTTTCTTTAGCTTGAACAGAATGAGCTGATTGGCAAAGCCTTTGAAAAGGAGAAGGGGAGGCTGAGGGGAGAGCTCCTTGCTCTCTGCAGCCCCCTGCACGGAAGGAGGTTGGAGGGAGGGTGGGGGTTGCTCTCCTCTCCCTAGTGTCAGCCGGGGAAGGAGCTGGGGGTGTTTAGTCTGGAGAAGAGGAGACACAGGGGAGACCTCATTGCCCTCCACACCTCCCAGACAGGAGGCTGCAGTGAGGTGGGGGTTGGGCTCTTCTCCCTAGCCTCAGGTGATAAAAGGAGAGGCCTGGAATTGTGCCAGGGGAGGCTCAGGTTGGAGAGGAGGAAAAATTTTCTTTGCTGCCAGAGTGGTCAGGGATTGGAAGAGGCTGCCCAGGGAGGTGGTGGAGCCCCCATCCCTGGAGGTGTTGAAGAAACCTGTGGCCATGGCACTTGGGAACATGGTTTAGTGGCCATGGTGGATTCAATATGAGCATAAATAGAGGCTGGGTGAGGAGTGGCTGGAGAGCAGCCTGGAGGAAAAGGCCTTGGGAGTGTCACCTGGTGAGAAACTCCCCAGGAGCCAGCAGTGGTCTCTGGCAGCCCAGCAGGCAGCTGTGTGCTGAGCTGCATCCAGAGCAGGGAGAGCAGCAGCACAGGGAGGGGGTTCTGCCCCTCTGCTCTGCTCAGACCCCACCTGCAGCACTGCCTCCACTTCTGCTGCCCCAACTTGAGAGGGACATAGAGCTGGTGGAGAGGGTCCAGAGGAGGCCACCAAGATGATCAGAGGGCTGGAGAACCTCTCCTATGAGGACAGGCTGAGAGAGCTGGGGCTGTTTAGCCTGGAGAAGAGAAGACCTTAGAGCAACCTTCCAGTACCTGAAGGGGGCTCCAGGAGAGCTGGGAGGGACTTTTGACAGGGGCTGGGAATGACAGGATGTAGGGGTATGGATTGAAGCTGGAAGAGGAGAGATTGAGACTGGAGATGAGGAAGAGATCCCTGCCAGTGAGGGTGGGGAGACACTGGAACAGCTTGCCCAAGGAGGTTGTGGATGTCCCCTCCCTGGAGGTGCTCAAGGCCAGGCTGGATGAGGCCTTGAGCAAGCTGGGCTGGTGGGAGGTGTCCCTGCCCATGGCAGGGGTTTGGAACTGGATGAGCTTTAAGTTCTCTTCCAACCCATGCCATGAGTCTGTGGTCTCAGAGGTCTTTTCCAGCCCAAGCCATTCCACGAGTCCACGACAAATGAATTTCACAGCTTGTAGCATGAAGTGGTTACCTGTAGAGGAGTTAGCATTTTGCATTCATGGGGACAAAAAAGCCATCTGTGAGCTGCTAAGGTCTGGCTTGTCCTCTTCAAGAGACTTGACAGGCTGCAGTGACCTGGAAGGCATCCAGCTGGTGTCTCTCCTTTGCTGCTGGCACTGCATTTCTTCATCTCTTAACTCAGTTCTTACTCTCGGTGGCAGCTGTGTTGAGTTCCTTGGCTAAAGATAGTTTCAGGGTGAAAAGAAAACCAAAACCCAAACCAGACAAAAAGAAATGAAACTGCAAAGGAAGGGGGGTGTTTAGAATATTGGGTCTAAACTTGGATTGTGGTGATGGCTGGTTCCATTTTTAGCCTGGCTTGCCAAAGAAAGGAGGCTTCTGCAGCGGTGACAGCTCGTAGTCTGTCACTTAGAATCACGGAGTCCTGCAGTGCTTTGGGTTGGAAGGGACCTCCAAAGCTCATCCAGTCCAACCCCCCTGCAGTCAGCAGGGACATCCTCAGCTAGCTCAGGTTGCCCAGGGCCCTGTCCAGCCTCACCTTGAGTATCTCCAGGGATGGGGCCCCAACAGCCTCCCTGGGCAACCTGTGCCAGTGTTCCACCACCCTCATGGGGCAGAAATTGTTCCTCACATCCAATCTAAATCTCTAGTTTGAAGCCATTGCCTCTTGTCCTGTCCCTGCAGGTCTTTGCAAACAGTCCCTTTGCAGCCTTCCTCTAGCCCCCTTCAGGTACTGGCAGGCTGCTCTGAGGTCTCCCTGGAGCCTTCTCTTCTCCAGGCTGAACACCCCCAGCTCCCTCAGCCTGGCCTCAGAGCAGAGCTGCTCCAACCCCCTGAGCATTTTCCTGGCCCTCCTCTGGACCTGCTCCATCAGCTCCAGGTCCTTGCTGTGCTGAGGGCTCCAGACCTGCACACAGCCCTGCAGCTGAGGTCTCCCCAGAGCAGAGCAAAGTGGCAGAATCACCTCTCTGGCTCTGCTGCCAGCGCTGCTTTGGCTGCAGCCCAGGCTGCCCTTGGCCTTCTGTGCTGCCAGTGCCCATTGCTGGCTCCTGTCCAGCTTCTCCCCCACCAGCACCCCCAAGTCCTTCTCTGCAGGGCTGCTCTCAACCTCCTCCTCCCCCAGCCTGGATTGATGCTGAAGGTTGCCCCAACCTAGGTGCAGGACCTTGCACTTTGTCTTATTGAACCTCCTGAGGTTCTTCTCAGCTCACCTCTGCAACCTCCCCAGGTCCCTCTGGATGCCACCCATCCCATCCTTCCATCTTACAAACCTCACCACTCAACTTGGTGTCAGCTGAGGCTCAGGCTCCCTGTCATCTACTGCAACCTCTCTGCCATGGGCAGGGACACCTCTTAACTAGGCTTGACTGTCAGCAGCAGACTTGCTGGGGGTGCCTCAATCTCCCTGTCCATAGTATTGGTGGAGAGATTGAACACCACTGGTCCCAGTACAGACCCTTGAGGGACAGCTCTTGTCCCCCATCTCCATCTGGACATGGAACCATTGACCACTGCCCTTTGGATGCCATCCTCCATCCAATTCCTGACAACTGCAAAGAGTTTACTCTGAGGAGACCTTCTTGTGGCCTTCCAGTGTCTGAAGGGGGCTACAGGAAAGCTGGGGAGGGACTTTTGAGGGTGTCAGGGAGGGATGGGACTGGGGGGGATGGAGCAAAACTAGAAATGGGGAGATTCAGATTGGATGTTAGGAAGAAGCTCTTCCCCATGAGGGTGGTGAGAGACTGGCACAGGTTGCCCAGGGAGGTGCTGGAAGCCTCATGCCTGGAGGTTTTGAAGGCCAGGCTGGAGGTGGCTGTGAGCAACCTGATGTAGTGTGAGGTGTCCCTGCCCATGGCAGAGGGGCTTGGAACTGGCTGCTCCTTGAGGTCCCTTCCAACCCTGGCAGTTCTGTGATTCTATGATCTCCAAGATGAGGAAGGAGGAGGTGTGGGTGTGGATTTTTATTTGCCTTTTGGGGTCTTTTTTCCCCCCTATTTCCCTTCCAAAGCTTTCTGCAGAGAAGCTCTGCAGGAGCAACTGGTGCCAAACATTGCCCCAGATGAGTTCCTTAGTTGTTGTTTCTGAGGAGAGGGATTACAGGGCAAGAACATGGTCTGGAGACAGCAGGATCTCATGGTGGTGTTCTCCTCATCTTGCTGTGAGGTAGGCAGGAGATGCATTTGCTAGAGGGTGTCTCTAGGGTCTAGTGGGTGGTCAGAAGGTCCACCCCTGGAATCACCTTTGAGGGTGATGAGACACTGGAACTGGAAGCCTCATGCCTGGAGGTTTTGAAGGCCAGGCTGGAGGTGGCTGTGAGCAACCTGCTCTGGTGAGAGGTGTCCCTGCCCATGGCAGAGGGGTTGGAACTGGCTGAGCCTTGAGGCCCCTTCCAACCCTGACAATTCTGTGGTTCTATGTCCAGGAGGAGCTGCCAGCAGGGAGAGGCAAACTGATGACCCTGGGAAGAAGCAAATGGAGGCAGCAAGCTCAGCCTGGTCTGCAGGGGCTCCCCTGGTGGGGTTGCTTTTGGTTGCTGTGGAAGTCTCACCCTGAAGAGGCTTCATGGAAGGAAATGTGGTTGTCTTTTTAGGGTGAGGTCTTTCTCCCTCCTCTCTGGCTCTTCCTGGATGGGGAATCTGTGAGTGCTTTGGAGAGGCTCCTCTGCAGGCTATCCTTTATTCAGCAGCTGTCAGGGCAGTTTGTAGCAGCTCTGGTGACAGAACCTGTCCTGGGAAACGGCTGCAGCCCAGCGTGATGAAATATTGAGTGGCCGGTTCGCTGCTAATGGGCTGCAGTGCTGCCACAGGAACAAAAAGGGCTCTGTGCAGCAGCTGCCAAGTTTTGCTGGAGACTGCTCCTGGTCTTCTGAAGTTCTCTTTTTCAGGTTGGATCAAAAGGGCAAAGCCTGAGTCCCGACGGGGCAGGGTT
>NC_071621.1:14445253-14457753 GCF_014839835.1 Dryobates pubescens | reverse complement strand
CTCTCCTCACAGGGCTGTGCTCAAGGCCTCTCCCCAGCCTCGTTGCCCTTCTCTGGACACATTCAAGTGTCTCAATGTCCTTCCTAAACTGAGGGGCCCAGAACTGGACACAGGACTCAAGGTGTGGCCTAACCAATGCAGACTACAGGGGCAGAATGACCTTCCTGCTCCTGCTGGCCACACTATTCCTAATGCAGGCCAGGATGCCATTGGCCTTCTTGGCCACCTGGGCACACTGCTGGCTCATGTTTAGTCGGCTGTCAACCAGCACCCCCAGGTCCCTCTCTGTTTGGGAGCTCTCCAGCCACTCCGACCCCAGCCTGTAGCTCTGCATGGGGTTGCCGTGGCCAAAGTGCAGCACCTGGCACTTGGACTTGTTGAATGCCATCCCATTGGACTCCACCCATCTGTCCAGTTGGTCAAGGTCCCTCTGCAGAGCCCTTCTACCCTCTAATGTTTTCTTTTGTCCTGTTACAGGATGCTCTGCCTACTCAGCGCCTAAGTGTCTAACGCTATCCTTGGGTTCATGGAGGGTCTCACTATGCTGTGGTCCCCATCAACAAATGGCTGCAAAATGATCAATGGCAGAGGAATCAAAGCTTCACCACAACAAGCCTCCAGGCTTTGAAGAAGCATAGAATCAGAACTGTTTTGGTTGGAAAAGTCCTCTAACATCCTCTAGTCCAACCATCAACCTAACACCACCATGGCCATTAAAACATATCCCAAAGTGCCATGTCCACATGTTTCCTGAACACCTTCAAGGGTGGTGACTCCACCACCTCCCTGGGTAACCTATTCCAATGCCTGACCACTGTTTCTGCGAATAAAATCTTTTGTAATATCTAATCTAAACCTCCACTGGCACAATATCAGACCATGTCCTCTCAACCTTTCACCGGATACTTGAGAGAAGAGACTGACCTTCAACTCACTGCAACTGTAGTGAGCAATGAGTTCTTTCTGAGGACTGTTGTTTCTAACTCAAATTTGGGGCAGCTTGGGCCATTTGGGCTTTGACAGATGATTTCCAGCAAGACTTCGATGCTTGGGACCCCTGCATTAACCGTGGTGACCCCCTATGATGGCTCCTCTTAGTGGCTTCTCAACAGCCTTCTGACTTCTATGGCAAAGAGGACCTCTGCAGCCTGTAGCAGTGACCTAAGGGATGCCATGGGATGCTTAATGCTCTGTGGTGAGCATGTGGGGCTGGCAGGCAACACGCTTGTGTGGAGAACAAAGTTGCCTTATGCATGAGTCTGGCTGTTCAGAAGGGCCTTGGTTTTCCTCATGAAATGCTCTGACAGGGAAGAAAGGCCCAGCCACAGCAGGGCAGGAGGTTTCCTCTAAAAGACATCACTGTGTGTAATAAATGAAGCTGCTTGAGGCTGGCAGTCAGGTCTCTTTTTGTGTGCGTGCCTGTTTGTTTTGATACACCGTGGTGGAACATGGTCCTTGTGGGGTCCTATTTTCTTGCTGGAGCAAGCTGTCAGCTGGAGATGAGACAGCAGAGGAGGAATAGCTGAGATCCTGTGTTTGTTTGCTTTTAAAAGCCACTTAAAATTAGCTCAGTGCATGTAGCCCTTGCACAGATTGCTCCAAAAAATTAATGAATCAGCCTATGTGCAGGGAAACTCTGTAATGCAAACCAGGTCCCTTTGCTGCATGCCAGACCCTGCTCTCATTCACACAGGAGGCATTTGGCTCTCCCAAGGTGTCTCTGGTTTTGCATCACTGGATGAGGAGAAGAAACCTGGACTGGCCCTGCTGGTGTCTCAGAGTTTAGAATGTCAGAGAGATTTGTCTTTCAGTGAGAAAGGGTTGAGGCAGCCTTTGTAGAAGAAATAGTCACTGAGTCAGGCCACAAAGCTCTGCCCTGGGGTGGTGACCAGGGAGGAGGACCTCAAATGCACTCAGTGTGGTCATGGAATCATAGTATACAATCATATAATCATTAAGGTTAGAAAAGATTTCTAAGATCATAAAGTCCAGCCATCAATTCAACAGCACCATGCCTGCTAAACCATGTCCAGAATTGCCATGGCTACACATTTTTTGGATCCCTCCAGGGATGGTGACTCCACCACTTCCTGGGCAGCCCTGAGAACTTTTTCAATAAAGAAAATTTCCTAATATCCAACCTAAACCTCCAATGGCCCAAATTGAGGTCATTTCCTCTTGTCCTATCATTTGTTACGTGACACAACAGACCAACCCCCACCTCACTCCCTCCTCCTTTCAGGTAGTTGTAGAGAGCAATGAGGTCTTCCCTCAGCCTCCTCTTCTCCAGACTAAACTATCTCAGTAGCTTCATCTTCTCCTTGTAAGACTTGTTCTTCAGACTCTTCACCATCTTTGCTGCCCTTCTCTGGACAAGCTCCAGCATCTCAATGTCTTTCTTGAAGTGAGAGCCCCAAAACTCAATCAGACACTGCCAGGTACCATGACTGCCTCTTCAGCACTGCATCTTCTGCGACCAAGAATCTCAGTGTCACATGAACCTGCTGGCATAGCAGGAATCAGTACTGATGAGAAGGCCCAAGGATACCCATGTTGCCAAGGTCCCAAGCTGCCAGGATGAAGAAGCAGATCATTCTGAAGAAGATGTCAGCTCAGGCTGGCAAGGGATGCAGCTGAAGACAAAGGGGGGGGGGGGGGGGGTGGTGTGTGTGTGTGTATTGCTCTCAGCAGCTCCCTGCTGGGATGGCATAGAGGAGACGGAGATGAGCTCTTCTTGGAGGTTCCCAGTGATGGCACAAGAGACATTGGCCTAAACTGTAACATGGGAAATTGTAATTAGCTATCCCTATCTCTTGAGGAATTAAGCTTGCTAAGGTACTCCTGTCCCACATACTGCTAATGAGCATTTGACATTGCAGCTTCCCCAAGCCCCTGGTGAAGCTGAGGAGTGTGTTGGAGATTGACCTTCCTTGCTCACTGGCATGAAGAGCATCCAGACTAAATGAGGCACCTGATTTTGAATTTTGCTCTGGGGCTTCTCCCTAACACATGGAAAAATTTAGATATCTGTGATGAAGTCTGAATGACTCGCTGACTTTTTCTCCAAAGATCACAGAGTTCCTGGAGCAGTCACAGTCCTAACCAAGGACATGTCCTCTTGGATAGAGGTGGTGAATCCAAGCCTTGTGTGCTTGTGCTGTGACTGCTAAATAAGAGGATCAAGTCCTCTTTGTTGGCCCCAAGGCTTCCACAAACTGTTCTGACATCGTATGATTGTTTAGCAGCAGACTTGGTAGAGTTAGGTAATGGTTGGGCTTGATGATCTTAAAGGTCTTTTCCAACCCCAATGATTCTATGATTGAAAGTTGTTTATCAGTGTCTTTGCCTTCCCATGTGCTTCTGGAAACAAAAGATGAAAATATCTGCCCCTGGAAACCTACAATTTTAAGTGGCATGAGAGAATTTTATAAATGTCTTTTGGGCTGCTGTTGAAATCTGACTTTGTCCTCCAGATAAGACCAGAACTTGAGGACAGCTTCTTCTATGGTGAAACTCTGGTTCTTTATCTAACAAGAAAGCCACTCCACACGTGAAAAGACATTTCCAATGCCTGGGGACTGAATGAGTTTTGGTGTACACTCACCTTTCACCAACTAGGTTGGCACCACTGAAATGGCAGAAACAAGCTATGGACAGCTTGTGACCCATTCTAGATTATATGGTCCTGCTCTGGCAGGGGGGTTGGACTTGATGATCTTCAGAGGTCCCTTCTAACCCCTAACGTCCTGTGATCCTGTACATTACACACAGAAACATTCAGGTTGGAAGAGACCCTCAGGATCACCAAGGCCAACCAATAACCCTACTCTACAAGGGTCACCCCTAAACCATATCCCCAAGCACCACATCCAAACCAACTTTAAACACATCCAGGGTTGGTGACTCAACCACCTCCCTGCTCAGCCCATTCCAGTGCCTGAAATTCATGAACTGAATGGCTAACCACTACTTTTAACCTGATCTACTGCTCTGTTTTACCTGATATTTCTTGTCTCGCTGTTAATCTATCATTATCTTGCGTTGGGGATAATCTCTTATTCCGTTGTTTGCTGAAGTATTTTGCTGATTTCATGAGGAAGATATTGCTCTTCCTGTGTTTTAAGGATGATCTACCACTTTTATAAATGATCTGCTGGATTCCCAGACATTCAGCAGGCTACCAAAAGCCTAAAGGCTTCCAGCAGACTGCTGGCCATCAAATGGGCAGATATGCTTGTGCTGTGGATCTGATACATCCGGGATGAGTTAAGCTAATGCTCAGTGATGTAAATATTTTTTTATATGAAGGTCCTGGCCAAGTCAAGATGATGTCTGGGGAAATTCTGGCTGGCCCATCACAGTGTGGGAGTTGGAGAGTGAGAGATTAAGTGTTCCCCCTGGTCTCGTGGGACCGTGCTCCCTGCTTGACCCACGTCCTCCAACATTTGGGTCTCCAAACCTTTGACTCTATGATGACCAGCAGAGACCCTCAAAGCAGCCAGCCCAGACAGCAGCCTGGCTGACTGAGGACGTGTGGAGGCCAACCATATGCAATGTCAGGGGGTTGCAGGTCTGATTAATGTCAGAGTCCAAGTCCTGAAGGATGAGAAAAACACATTCATAGAGCTCTATGTAAATCGTACTTAATTTTTCATCAGTAGACAGGGAGGCTACGGGGAGGGGGACTAGGGAAACACAGAGGTTAAGTGACTTACCCTAAGCAGCAGAGCTGCACAGGATGGAGATTTCCAAACTTGCAGACAAGTCACTTGGTCACTGGGGCCTCAATTTAATTAGCCAGTGTGTTTTTATTTAAGGATGACAGCGCATTACATTTCCTTGTAATTCATGGGCCCCACCCCACTGTGTGCGGATCCAGATCAAAGAGATGGCTCCTGCTCACAGCCTTGCTGCAAGAAATGGCTTCTTTTCATGGCTTAAATTTGAGAACATCAACAGTATCTGAAACATTCAGCAAATGATTTCTTTTCTACTTAAAAGTGGGCTGCCTTCAGATCATTTCCTTTTTCTTTGGAGCAAGCTTCCGCACTCTGAAAGCTCCACGCAGAGCCCTCGGAAATAAATCAGGTCCCAAATGTTCAGCCCCGCTGCTCATTTTGCAGACCTGGGATCTGCAAGCAGACCCTTTTCATGGGCAAGGAGCAGCCTCTCTCAAAAGCTGGCAAGAGAAAAGTCATTCCTGAAGTCACTGGTCACCAAATCCTTGTCTAAGCTTGGGGTGATTAAATGTGGGTTATCACAACAGCCTGAAAGTGCATGATGACCTGTGCAATGTCTTTGTGTCAGATCTGAGGGTAATATCTGCACAGGCTTTTTCTGATCACTATTCCCTCTCTCTTCACCTTGTAACACAGTTAGGATCATGGAATTATTAAGGTTGGAAAAGACCTCTAAGATGAACAAGTCCAACTGTCATCCCAGCACTACCATGCCCACTAAACCATGTCCAGAATACCATGGGTGCACATTCTTTGAACACCTGCAGGATGGTGACCACACCACTTCCCTGGGCTGCTTGTTCCATTGCCTGATCACTCTCAGTAAAGACATTTTTCCTAATATCCAACCTGAAGCTTCCCTGGACAACTTGAATCCATTTACTCTTGTTCTATCACTTGTTGCTTGGGAGAACAGACCAAAACCCATCTCACTCCAACCTCCTTTCAGGGACTCGTAGGGAGCAATAAAGCCTCCCCTCAGCCTCCTCTTCTCCAGACTAAGCAATCCCAATTCCCTCAGCTGCTCCTCACCAGCCCTCTGCTCCAGACCTTTCACCAGCTTTGCTGCCCTTATCTGGACCTGCTCCACAACCCCAATGTCTCCTCTTATACTGCAGCATCCAAAACTGAACACAGGTACAGCTGGGTTTTTCTTCCTGACTTAAGGGAGTTTGATCAGATTCAGTGAAAGAATGCTGAGAAAAAAATCAGGTTCATAACTAATAGTAATTCTCACTGAGCTCACATAGCCCTTGGGCAACATTTCCATCAGAGAGGAGATCAGATTAGCTATTTACACCATGAACACTCAATCCAATAGTTCCCTTCCAACATTGGTCTCTCCAACGTTTTTTGTCTGCAGAAAGCAAGGGCTGTTTTGCAACCTTTCTCAGTAGACAGTTTAGAAAGGTCTGGTCCATTTTAGGGCTCTTTAGAGTCTTACACATTATTGCATTGATGTACTGTAAGGCACAGCACTGAAAACTCAATTCTTCAGTATCTACCAAGTGCTGGGGTGGGATGTCTGGCATAGGTCCCACTGCCTGATGAGAAGAGATGGGAAGAAAATAACTCTGGGACATCATGTCCTTATTCTCAAGATCTACATCCCAGCTGCTATTTGATGCTCACTTGGTTGGGTGGGAACCAGAGAAGGGCTCTACAAAACCTCCCTTCTCTAAAGTGTCTTTCCTGTGCCATTAGCACATGTAGGGTGAGGAGCAAACCAAGCAGAAACTCGAAAGTTTTGTGTTCCCCTAAATTCATGCAGTTACCCAAGGATGTGGCTCTCCAACCAAGTTGGTTTGGGGCCTGTAGAGTGATCATGATGGATTTGGTGAGGACATGAGCCAGGCTGTGAGTGTACACCCTCCTGCACCATGGCAAACATGAGCCAGCTCCACTCACTCTAATTAAGGGACATGATTTCACCTCCCATTACCTCATGCTTACCATGGGGTAAAAGCATGGATGTGGGCAGTATGACACATTCCAACTTCACACCCTTGCCTTAGTGATTTGCTTCTGTGCCTAAACCTTTTTTGCATCCCAAACAGGAGCTGGCTAAAGCACTGCCACATCCATACACACTCAGAATGGTAGGGGTTCAAAAAGGACCTCTGGAGACGGAGTGCAAATTTCTGTCAAAGCAGGGTCACCTAGGGCAGGTCACGCAGGAAGGCATCCAGGTAGGTTTTAAAAGTCTTCAGAGAAGGAGAATCCACGTCTCTGGGCAGCATGCTGCAGGGCTCCAGCACTGTCACAGTGAAGACTTTTCTTCTCATGTTCAGATGGAGCTCCCTATGCTCCAATTTGTGTCCATTGTCCCTTGTCCCATCACTGGGCAGCAGCAAGAGGAGACTGACCCCCATCTTTCTGGCACCGACCTAAGGGTGATCTCCTCTCAGCTTTCTCTTCTCCAGTCTAAACAGCCCTAGGGTACTCAGCCTTTCCTCATGCGAGATATTCTCTTCCCTTAATCATCCTTGTAGCCCTTTGTTGGACACTTTCCAGCAGTTCCCTGTCTTTCTTGAACTGGAGAGCCCAGAACCAGACACAATACTCCAGATGAGGCCTCACTCAGGAAGAAGAGAAGGGCAGGATAACCTCCCTTTACCTGCTGGTCACACTCTTCTTAATGCACCCCAGGATATCATTTGCCCTCTTGGCCACAAGGGCACATTGCAGTCCACCAGGACTTCAAGGCCCTTCTTTGTGGAGATGTTTTCCAGCAGGTCAACCCAAACACAATACACAAACACACATGCAAAGCTTTATTGGTTTGGCTGCAATGATCCTGCATGGTGTTATACAACCTCTACCAAAGGCAAGACTGGAGATTCCCAACCCGACTGAGAGGAGCCCGTAACAAGGTTTGTAAACATCTCAAGGGTGGGTGTCAAGAAGAAGGCTCTTTTCAGTGGTGCCCTGTGATAGGAAAAGGGGCAATGGATACAAACTGGAACACAGGAATCCTGGACTGCATCAAGCAAAGCATGGCCAGCAGATTGAAGGTGATTCTCCCCGTCTCCTCTCTGGTGAGATCTCATCCGGAGTACTGCATCCAGTTCTGGAGCCCCTGTTACAGAAAGGATCTGGAGGTGCTGGTGTGTGTCTAGAGAAGGGCCACAAGGATGAGCAGAGGGCTGGAGCACCCCTCCTATTAGGACAGACTGAGAGAGTTGGAGCTGTTCAGTCCAGAGAAGAGAAGGCTCCAAGGAGACCTTATTGTGGCCTTCCAGTATCTGAAGGGGGCCTACAAGAAAGCTGGGGAGGGACTTTTTAGGGTGTCAGGGAGTGATAGGCCTGGGGGAATGGAGCAAAACTAGAAGTGGGGAGATTCAGATCGGATGTTGGGAAGAAATTCCTCTCCATGAAAGTGGTGAGACACTGGCACAGGTTGCCCAAGGAGGTGGTAGAAGCCTCATCCCTGGAGGATTTTAAGTCCATGTAGGATGTGGCTCTGAGCAACCCGACGTAGTGTGAGGTGTTCCTGGCCATGACAGGGGGATTGGAACTGGATAATCCTTGAGGTCCCTTCCAACCCTAACAATTCTATGATTTGAAGTTCCACCCCAGCATGAGTAGAAACCCCTTTACTGTAAGGATGACAGAGCCCTGGAACAGGCTGCCCAGAGAGGTTCTGAGTCTCCCTCTCTAGAGGCTTTTAAAACCCATCCAGATGCATTCTTGTGTGACCTGCCTGAGGTGATCCTGCTTCGACAGGGTGATTGGACCCAACACTCTTCAGAGGTCCCTTCCAAGCTCTACCACTGCATGACTTAATGCTATCCTGCTTCATGAAGGAAGGGAAGAACAATCTGTATTTCAAAGCGTGAGTGCTGTGCTTCAGGGGGAAGCAAAGTGGTGCCTCAGACGAGAAGCATGGCATGAATGTTTCGGGGTGGTTTATTTTTTCCACTGGTGAGGCGCCTTTATCCTGATGTGAATCCCAGATATTAGCACAAAGAATTACAAGGGGAGAAAAAGCAAAAACCATTTAAAAAGATGCTAATCCTGTGTATCAGCAGTGTCTGCCCTGCCAAGCAGAAATATCCATGTAACCGCTTTGCAGTTCCCTGGTAACCACCACAAAGCACGCTTAGAAAAACGCAATTACAGGGGCTCTGTAAACTCATCTTAAATTATCACCTCTAGCCAGGCACATACTATGAGATATTAGATCCCTCCCTAAGATCAGAATCTCCTGTTCCTCAGGTCTGCATTTGAAAATGCTCTGCCCTTATTGGCAAGCGACGAAATCTAAATGGAGTGACGGAAATCCTCCTTCGCAGCTCAATTAAGGAGCTGTGATTGCGGATCTGGAAGCAGATGTAGATATGGCTGGGGAAGGGATGATGGCAGAGGCCTCCAGGAAGCAGTCAGGGCTTTCCAGGGGTCATTTGTAGGGGAATGTTGGAACAGAGTTTCTATTGTTATGCACTTTCAGAGTACGTAGGGCGGAGAGGGGGCGAGAGACCGGATTCCCATTTTTAAGTGCTTTGGAGGTTTTCAGGAGGAGTCAGGTTCCATTGTTGCACTTTAAATATTCTCCAGGCTCGCTGGGAACAATGCAGATTTGCACCACTTTTCCCTCTGCACCCTTCCCTCTCATGATGAGGTTCACACTCTTCGGTTGTCTAACGACTGCCATTGATCTTTATTCCATGTGGGAGGGAGTGGGAAGAGATGAGGGGGAGATGTCATTTCATGCACTTGTCCCAACAAAAAGCCAAAAGGGATGCAAAGAGATGTCCTAGGAGCTCTCTAATCACAACAGGCAGGGCAGCAGGTGGTCTTCCAGCCCTCTCAGCTGCCTACAGCTGGTCATGCATCTGGGTCAGGGCAATCCCAAGTGCCGATACAGGCTGTGCAGGGACTGCCTTGAGAGCAGCCCTGAAGGCCTTGGGAGTGCTGGTGGATGAGGAGCTCAACAGGAGCCAGCAGTGTGCACTTGCAGCCCAGAAAGCAAATCACATGCTGGGATGCAGCAAGAGAAGTGTGGCCAGCAGGTCAAGGGAGGTGATTCTCCCCTTCCTCTAGTCCACTCTGGTGAGACCCCACCTGAAGTACTGTGTGCAGTTATGAAGCCCCTATTACAAGAAGGATTTGGAGGTGCTGGAAGGTGTCCAGAGAAGGGCCATGAGGATGAGCAGAGGGTTGGAGCTCCTCTGCTATGGGGACAGACTGAGAGAGTTGGGGTTGTGCAGTCTGGAGAAGAGAAGGCTCTGAGGAGGCCTTATTGTGGCTTTCAGTATCTGAAGGGGGCTACAAGAAGGCTGGGGAGGGACTTTTTAGGGTGTCAGGGAGTAATAGGACTAGAGGAATGGATCCAATCTAGAGGAGGGGAGATTTAGATTGGACTTCAGGAAGAAGTTCTGTACCATAAGGGTGGTGAGAGACTGGAACAGGTTGCCCAGGCACGTGGTGGAAGCCTCATCTCTGAAGGTTTTTAAGGCCAGGCTGGATGTGGCTCTGAGCAACCTGAGGTAGTGTGAGGTGTCCCTGCCTGTGGCAGGGGGGTTGGAACTAGATGATCTTTGAGGTCCCTTCCAACCCTGACAATTCTGTGATTCTGTGATTTTAAGGAGGACCATGTGTCAGATGCACCATGAAATGTTCTGGGTGAAGGATCTCTTTTGCTCAGCAGGACACAGTTGAGATGACAAGTGCAGCATCCCTGGGGTGACTCAGTGCCCTTGGTATGGCTGATGATGCAATGCAGGAACTTAATAATGCACTAATGCATGGATTCCAGAGGGCTCTTTGATCCTGGAAACAATCAGATTTCCTCACCATGCTGGATGAGCCTGGGGACAAAGACATCCTTCTCAAAACCAGAAATGAATCACAGAATCACAGAAGCATTCAGGTTGGAAAAGACCATCAGGATCACCAAGGCCAACCCAGAGCCCTACTCTTCAAGGTTTAGCTCTAAACCATATCCCCAAGCACCACATCCAAACAACCTTTGAACACATCCAGGGTTAGGGACTCAACCACCTCCCTGGACAGCCCATTCCAATACCTGACCACTCTTGCTGTGAAAATATTCTTCCTTATTTCCAGTCTAAACCTACCTAGTTGAAGCTTGAGAAGGTGTTAAAAGTCACAGGCAGCAGCTGTAAGGGGGAAGGATGTGATAAAAGTGCTCAGAGGACGGCAAATGCAAGAGTACATCCTGCCATATGCACCCAGGAGCACAGGCATGGAGCATAAATAGGAATAATTGTTCCTATAGGGAAGACATTATGGCAGAAGCTAGGACAAAATAAATATGGAAAGTAGAGATAGCTTTGCACACACTCTTAGCCAAGAAACAATGGAATTAGGAACAGACGCTGATCCTCAGCTCTTTGTAGTGACCAAGGGAGTGTTGACTTGTAGTGATGGTGGCTCTGGTCTGTTGAGTGCTCCGGGTTCTGCAGTTCAGGAGAGACAGGGAATCATAGTTATCGAATGCACTGGGTTGGAAGGGATCTCTAGAGGCTATCCTGTCCAATCTCCTGCGGTCAGCAAGGACAGTACCAACTAGATCAGGTTGCTCAGAGCCCCATCAAGCCTGACCTTGAGTATTTCTAGGGATGGGCCTCTGCCATCTCCTTCAACAACCTGTTCCATTATCCCACTTCCACAGCAAAGAAATCTTTTGTAATGTCCCATCTAAATGTCCCCTTCTCTAGTTTAAACCATTGCCCATTGTCCTCTTGCTACATGCACTTGGAAACAAACCCTCCCCAGCTTTCTTGTAGACCTCTTTCAGCTACTGAAAGGCCACAATAAGGTTTCCCTGGAGCTTTCTCTTCTCTGGACTGAACAACTCCATCTCTCTTACCACTTCACAGGAGAGGTGCTCCAGCCCTTGGGTCTTTTTTTTGGCTCTCCTCTGGAACCTCTCCATTAGGTTCTTGCACTTCTTGTGTTGAGGTCCCTGGAGCTGGACACAGTACTCCAGGTGAGATCTCACCAGAGCAGAGGGGCAGAATCATCTTTCTCCATCTGCTGTCCACACTTCTTTAGATGCAGCCCAGGCTGCCATTTACCTTCTCGGCTGCAAGTGCCCATTGCTGGCTTGTGTCCAGCTTCTTGCTCACTAGCACCCCTAAGTCCTTTTCTGCAGGGCTGCTCTCTATCACATCATCCTCCACCTGTATTGATAATGAGGGTTGTGCCACCCAGGCTTCAGAGCCTATTTGAGAGAGTCCAGTGGAGATGACAAAGATGCTGAGGGTACTGGACCATCTCTGTGATAAGGAGAGAGTGAGATACCTGGGGGCTGTTTAGCCTGGAGAAGAGCAGCCTGAGATGGGATCTTTTCAATGCTTATGAATAGCTAAAGGGTAGGTGGTCAAGAGGATGGGGCCAGATTCTTTCTAGTAGTGCCCAGTGACAGGACAACAAGCAATGGGCAGAAACTAGAACAGCAATTTCCATCTTGGAAGTTCCTCAGATGTCCCTTTCAACCTCAACCATTCCATGATACTGTGAGTGATGGCTCTACTCTGGCTACCTGCCTATTTTCTGACCTCACTTATGCTGCCCCATCCCAAATTTCTTGATCCTAAGGGAAGAAGGCAGCCAGAAATCAGGGCCTACCTCTAATACATTTATCAATATGTTTAGTGTGGAAATTAGAAGTGATTGAGAACTTACTTTTCTGCTCTGAAAGGAAAATCTTTGATTTTCACAGAATCACAGAAACATACAGGTTGGAAAAGAGCCTCAGGATCACCAAGGCCAAGCCAGAACCCTACTCTACAA
>NC_071621.1:14297753-14442753 GCF_014839835.1 Dryobates pubescens | reverse complement strand
AGTCTCAAGCTGCACCAGGGGAGGTTTAGACTCAAGGTGAGGAGAAAGTTCTTCACTGAGAGAGTTGTTGGCCATTGGAATGTGCTGCCCAGGGAGGTGGTGGAGTCACCATCCCTGGAGGTGTTCAAGAGGGGCTTGGACGTGGCACTTGGTGCCATGGTCTAGTCCTGAGGTCTGTGGTGACAGGTTGGACTTGGTGATCCTCGAGGTCTCTTCTGACCTTAGTTATACTGTGATACTGTGACCTTAAAGGTCTTTTCCAACCAAGAGATGTCTATGATTCTACTAATCCACTACAGGTTCCCCCAAGGAGAAAAATAAATGAAAATAAGAAGACAAAACGGATTTTAACACTACTGCACACTGGCCACAACAACCCCATGCAGAGCTACAGGCTGGGGTCAGAGTGGCTGGAGAGCAGCCAGGCAGAGAGGGACCTGGGGATGCTGGTCGATGGTAGGCTGAACATGAGCTTGCAGTGTGCCCAGGCAGCCAAGAGGGCCAATGGCATCCTGGCCTGCATCGGGAACAGTGTGGCCAGCAGGAGCAGGGAGGTCATTCTGCCCCTGTACACTGCACTGGTTAGGCCACACCTTGAGTCCTGTGTCCAGTTCTGAGCCCCTCAGTTCAGGAAGGAGGTTGACTTGCTGGAACGAGTCCAGAGAAGGGCAGCGAAGTTGGTGAGGGGTTTGGAGCACAGCCCTGTGAGGAGAGGCTGAGGGAGCTGGGGTTGCTTAGCCTGGAGAAGAGGAGGCTCAGGGGAGACCTTATTGCTCTCTACAACTACCTGAAGGGAGATTGTAGCCAGGCGGGGGCTGGTCTCTTCTCCCAGGCAACCAGCACCAGAACAAGAGGACACAGTCTCAAGCTGCACCAAGGGAGGTTTAGGCTGGAGGTTAGGAAGAAATTTTACACAGAGAGAGTGATTGCCCATTGGAATGGGCTGCCCAGGGAGGTGGTGGAGTCACCATCACTGGAGGTGTTCAGGAGGAGACTTGACTTGATAGGGTGCTTGGTTGCATGGTTTAGTTGGTTGGGTGGTGTTGGATGATAGGTTGGACACGATGATCTTGAAGGTCTCTTCCAACCTGGTTTATTCTATTCTATTCTACTAGTAGCCTTTCCCCCTCCCTCCCTGCCCCCCCCCCCCCCCCCCCCCCCCATGGCTCTCCATCTGGTACGTGATCTGTGATCATACCTCCAGGTCATTATGCTTGTAATGTTTATTGGAAAAAATCAATCTTTAACTCAAAGAATTTGCACAGGAAATATTAAAGTAAATTAGGGCCCTATGCATCCATTTTCAAATTTCCTTTCAACGTACTTCTTTCATGCAAAGAAATCAAGGGTCTTTGACCAATTCCAGTTTTCTTTCTTTCCCCCTGGGGTTTTTGGGGGGTTGTTTGTTTTTTTGGTGGTTGTTGGTTGTCGTTTTTTTTCCCCCATAACTGACAGAATTTCCTGGAAATGCCATTTTCCCAGCTACCCAAGTTATTATCTCCAGGCTGTATTAGTAGCTAAGCAGTTGTTGACATTCCCTTTCAATATTGCTACTAAAACTTCACAAAGCTTGCACAGAATTTATACACCAATGTCAACTCATTCTTGAAATATGTAATAGGAAAAGATCAGCCAATGCCTCTTTGGCCACCTACATTTCAGAAGGTATTGGCTGGTATTAAAGCAGTGTCTACAGATGTATTTTAAGAAGCCACACGTTTTCTGGGCCAGAATCCAAAGGCATATAAAGTAGTTCAGTCAGTTCTGACTGGCTGGGGAGCTGGATGGAAAACAGAGCGTTCTCAGAGGGTTTGGGTGCACATGGATTTCTTTCCAAATTCAATGTGAGTGGGAGTCATTAATTTTACTTTTATTTTGGTGGATGAAATGTTGCTCTCCTGGAGATTCTCAGGCCACATGGAGCAAAGGCAGGACCCTCCAGCCCTTGTCAATGACTTCCAGTGCTGAGGCCGAACGTGCCCCCACTATTCATGCTGCTTCTGGCTGAGGCAGAGATACTGTTAGAAACATATATTAAAACATATCACAGAATTACACAGAGTCACAGAATGCTAGTGGTTGGAAGGGACCTGAGTCACAGAATGCTCAGATCATCCAGTCTAAGCCCCCTGCCAGAGCAGGGTCACCTAGGGCAGGGCAGACAAGAATCCATCCAGGTGGGTTTTGAATGCCTCCGGAGAAGGAGACTCCACAACCTCTGTGGGCAGCCTGCTCCAGTGCTCTGTCACCCTCACAATGAAAAAGCTTTTCCTTATGTTTATGTGGAACCTGACAGTTGTGAGTCTAAGGACAGGCAGCCTCATGGGGTGAAAGGCATGGAGATAGACCAGAGCAATGAGAGGAGAAAATGCCAAGGATTGATGCTCTGGGATCCTTTGGGTCTGGGATCTCTCTAGGTCTGATCCTGCTCTACTCATCTTTTGCCACTCACAGATATCAAAGCAAGGAGAAATATAATCAGTATTGGCTTCTCTCCCTTCATTTTCTCACTTTTAAAAGAGGAATGAGGGTATTGGGCAAAGCCAGGTGAAGGGCTGGATCTGTTTGTGTTGGAGCTGTCTCCAGGCAGAAGGTGCCAGTGAAGAGCAACATGGAGAGAGTCCTGCAGAGGCTACAAAGATGAAGAGGGGACTGGAACATCTCTCTTAGGAGGAGAGACTGAGAGAGTCAGGGCTGTTTAGCCTGGACAAGACTGAGAGGGGATCTTCTCAATGCTTGCTGGAATGAGTCCAGAAAAGGGCAACAAAGTTGGTGAGGGGTTTGGAACACAAGCCCCATGAGGAAAGACTGAGGGAGATGGGATTGCTTAGCCTGGAGGAAAGGAGACTCAGGGGTGACCTTATCACTCTCTACAACTACCTGAAGGGAGGTTGTAGACAGACGGATGTTGGTCTCTTCTCCCAGGTAGCCAGTACCAAAACAAGAGGACACAGTCTCAGGCTGCGTCAGGGGAGGTTTAGATTGGATGTTAGGAAGAAGTTCTATACAGAGGGAGTGATTGCCCATTGGAATGGGGTGCCCAGGGAGGTGGTGGAGTCACCATCACTGGAGGTGTTCAGGAGGAGACTTGATAGGGTGCTTGGTGCCATGGGTTAGTGTTTTAGATGGGTTGGATTGGTTGATGGGTTGGACGTGGTGATCTTGAAGGTCTCTTCCAACCTGGTCTATTCTATTCTATTCTATTCTATCCTATCCTATCCTATCCTATCCTATCCTATCCTATCCTATCCTATCCTATCCTATCCTATTCTATTCTATTCTATTCTATTCTATTCTATTCTATTCTATTCTATTCTTGTTAGTATCTAGAGGGTGGGGGTCAACACAATAGGGCCTGAGTCTTTTCAGTGGTGCCTAGTCGCAGGAAAAATGGAAACCCAGCAGGCTCACAGGATCACAGGATGTTAGGGGCTGGAAGGGACCCCTGAAGGATGTCGAGTCCAACCCCTGCCAGAGCAGGCCAATAGAATCCAGCACAGGTCACACAAGAACACATCCAGATGGGTGCATCTGAACTTGAAGAAAAACTTCTGTCCTGTGAGGGTGACAGAGCACTGGAAAGGGCTGCCCAGAGAGGTTGTAGGGTCTACTTCTCTGGAGAAATTCTAAATCCACCTGGACATACTCATGCATAGATGTGGTGCTGAGGGACATG
Organism: Dryobates pubescens; assembly: GCF_014839835.1. NCBI lineage: Eukaryota > Metazoa > Chordata > Aves > Piciformes > Picidae > Dryobates > Dryobates pubescens. The sequence goes on along the minus strand of NC_071621.1, from coordinate 14,439,077 downwards.
GTTCAGCACCAGACTTAGTAGAGAAAGAGATAATGGTTGGACTTGATGGTAAAGGTCTTTTTCCAACCAAAATAATTCTATGTGCAACCTGCACTAAGTGACCCTGCTTTGGCAGAGGGGGTTGGACTGGATGATCTTCAGAAGTCCCTTCCAACCCCTACAGTTCTACGATTCTGTGAAGATATTCTTGGGTTTTACTGCTGATATTTGACTCTTTTTAATATCACCACAGCTGATGTGTCCTTGAGGTTTTTCATGGAATCAGCTCATCTTTGCTATCCCAAGCAAACATTGTGTTTAAAGCACAGTTCAAGGCTGCTCAGGGCTCTTCTTTAACGATGCCAATGTGAAGATTGCATAAAATCAAAATAAAGTTCTAAAGTCATCTGATCTCTCTTTAAAGAAAAAGAGAAGGGAAAGAAAAAAAAGGCAACATTTCTCTTGCATTGTGGGATTACATCCATCAGTTGTAGCCCCAGATCCTTTTCAGAACAAAGCACACAAGACACCATAGTAAACAGTCAAAACCAAAACCACATGCTGCCTTGAAATGAGGCTGAATACCAAAACCTATGAGGGAGAGGCCAGATGCAACGATGCGTTTTGGTGCTGACCTGGCTTAGCCATCTGTGGAGGCTGAGGGACCACAATGACTCCTCAAGCTCCATGCTGGGACTGATGCCGTGTCTAGAGAAGGGTAACAAAGCTGGAGAGGGGTCTGGAGTACAGCCCTGTGAGGAGAGGCTGAGGGAGCTGGGGTTGCTTAGCCTGGAGAAGAAGAGGCTCAGAGGAGACCTTATTGCTCTCTACAACTACCTGAAAAGAGGTTGTAGCCAGGTGGGGGTTGGTCTCTTCTCCCAGGCAACCTGTGACAGAGTAAGAGGACACAGTCTCAAGCTGTGCAGGAGGAAGTTTAGGCTTGATCTTAGAAAGAAATTGTTCACAGAAAGAGACTGGCCATTGGAATAGGCTGCCCAGGGAGGTGGTGGGGTTGATGTCCCTGGCAGAGTTTAAGAAAAGCCTGGATGAGGCACTTAGTGCCATGGTCTAGAGAGGGTTGGGTGATTGTTTGGACTTGGTGATCTTGGAGGTCTCTTCCAACCTGGTTCATTCTGTGATGCTGTGGGAACTGTAGAACCTGGTGTGGGAGTACGAGTCCCACTGAACACAACCTCATTCCAAGCCACCTCAGATCAGGGATGGGATCCTGGGAGGCGCAACCGCCAAAGCTCCCAGTTTTGCAAGCGTGATGAGTTTTTCCTTTCCAGGAGCTCTTCACACAGCCAGCAGCAGATGTTAATTTTCTAGCTATGAGATCTCTCCCTCAGATTGACTCTACCATTTATTTCCAAGCCCCTGGGCTTCTGTAGGCTGGACTTCATTTGTTTTAAACTCCTCTGCCTGGGACCTATTGTCCTGTTGTGCTGTGTTATGGCTCTGTAAGTCATTACTAACTCCATCCCTTCCCCCTGAAGGAGTCCTTGCCTCTTCTTTTTCGTCTTTTTGTTTTTCATTCTATAAAAAATTAGTTTTGTGGCTGCAAAAGAAAAAAATCCCCAGAATCCCTTATTTCAACACCCACCACCCCCCAAAAATGAGAAGAAAGGGAGGGAGATTATGTTGCAACACAGTGAACCAGAAAGTTTATTAATGACCTGTCTGCACCCAAGTGGCTAAGCCTCCAAGTAGGTCCAGAATATGTGGTGTGACAGAGTTCTGTTCCAGGATGCTCAGATACAGCTCAGGAGATCTCCATTCCTGGAGATATTTAAGGTGAGGGCTCTGGGCAACCTGTTCTAGTTGAGGATGTCCCTGCTGACTGCAGAGGGGGTTGGATTAGATGACCTTTGGAGACCCCTTCCAACCCAGAACATTCTAGGATTCTGTGATTTCTCCAGCACTCCAGGATATTCAGAGTGAAATTGTAGGTATGCAGCTGCAAAGAAGCCTGATCCAAACCTTCCCTTGGCTCCATGATGTCTGCATCACAAGCCTGCAGGTGGTACAAGGTGTGTCTTTTCACAGAGTCACAGAAGACTTGAGATTGGAAGGGACCTCCAGAGATCATCAAGTCCAACCCCCCTGCCAAAAGCAGAATCACCTAGGGTAGTCTGCACAAGAATGCATCCAGGTAGGTTTTGAAAGTCTCCAGAGAAGGAGAGTCCACAACCCTGCTGGGCAGCCTGCTCCAGCTTTCATCCTGCACTTATTCTGCAGGTGCAGGTCATTCATGTTCTCCATTGTTCAAATGCATCCAGAGATAAAACCTTGAAGACACAACACTCCCTTTTGGAATGGAGTCCATGTCCTGGAATCACAACTGGAAAACACTTTGTCAAAGCAGCAAGGAGTAGGTTCTACCTGGAGAGAAACCACAGGCTGTGTAGGATCCAGCTGTAAGAGAAAGAAGGAGAAAGAAGGCAACAGCATTTTCCTTTGGGGCATGACCTACTAATTTAACACCTCTTCTGCCTCCCAGCCATGGGCAACCCCATCCTTACCACCTTTTCAGATCATCCATGCAAAGAGCTCCCTGCAGAATGCTCCTTTATTGAGGGACATAGGGTTGGAGTAGACCTGGCGAATCTGGTTATTGGACAATCTAAGCCAGGCTGGATGAGCAACCTGGTCTAGTGGAAGGTGTCCCTGCCAATGCCAGGGATGTTAGAATTAGATGGTCATTAAGGTCTCTTCCAACCCAAACCATTCTATGATGATTCTTATTCTGAACCAACCCTCTGGGCAAGACCATCATTCCACCCTCTCATTCTTGTGTCACTCTCCCCACACTGTAATCTTGGAGATTCTACTTCTCTTCAGAAGAAGGAGAAAGTCCTGGGAGGCCAGGAAATTTTCTTTCTGATGGGGCAATATTCAGCTGGATCTGGGACCCATCTAACCTTAATCCACCCTTGGCTTGATGTCTCAAATTCCTCCTCCACGTTTGCGCTGCCTTTCCATTCTGATTTTCATTATGCTCCCAGCAGAGCTGTGAGGGCTCAGGGATGATATTGCCATCAAAGGCTGGAGGGGTTTAATGGCACAGCTTCCATGGAAACTTTGTGTGAGCTCACCCACTCTCCTGCATTATTTCCAGCTGTGCTCACAGCTTCATAGAGAGAAGATGCAGGAGAGGCAGGGAAGTTTACACCATTTCTCTTCCTCATTTCAGAAACAGAATGCTGGGTCCAGGGCACCAGGAAAAAACGGAGGCCCACTTCAGACCATCTGGAGATGGTGTCTGCAGGGAGCTAGTGTGCAGACAGAGGGATTGTCTTGACATCAAAAGATTCTTAAGGAAGTAAATCATCTTCTGCAGAGCATGAGAAAAGCATAATCCCCATTTCTCAACCAGACACCAGAAGAAGAGCGATGGGCTGCAGCTCTTTCAACACAGGCCAAAGGCAACAGGCTCTTGTGGACCTCCCTGATGCTTGAGAAGTCTCTTGCCAGGGTGAATCATGCTAAATGAGGTGGGCATCCCCAATCTGCCCCCACATGAAATTGGTCTGCTTGGATCCTGGTGGTTGCACACAGCCTGGCTGAAAGCACAGGAAGAATTAGAGCATCCATGGTTAACATCTGAATGTAGTCTCATCTCTTGAATTCCCTGCACTTTATTGCCCATCAAAAAGTCCCTAAAGGCTGCACAGTCTCAGGAGCCCAGCAGCAGGATAAGAGCAAGTAAATATAAATATGTTATACCTGACAAGTGGGAGAGGATAAAAATAAAGTGGCAAGGTCATCATAGAATCATTATATATCTGGGACTTCTCAGAGGGTTGCCCTTCGAGGCCAAAATGCAAGTGCTGGGTCCCAAGGGACACAGGAATCCCAGGTCCTCCTCAGCTTTGTGCAGGACAAGTCAGGGTGCACACTGCAAAGCAGTTTGTCTCTCAGATCTGCAGCTTAAATATTTGGGAAGCTGCTCTTACAGCCTTGCAGGCACATCACTGCCAGGTCCTGCTGGTAGTGGGAAAAGTGTGGAACCAAGAAGGGAAGGGAATGAAGCATCTGAATGAAGGCTGGTGAGGGGTATGGAGCACAGCCCTATGAGGAGCAGCTGAGGGAGCTGGGGTTGCTTAGCCTGGAGAAGAGGAGGCTCAAGGGTGACCTTATTGCTGTCTACAACTCCCTGAAGGGAGGCTGTAGACAGGTGGGGTCTCTTCTCCCAGACAGAACAAAAGGACACAGTCTCAAGCTGCACCAGGGGAGGTTTAGGCTGGATGTTAGGAAGAAATTCCTCCCAGAAAGAGAGACTGACCATTGGAATGTGCTGCCCAGGGAGGTGGTGGAGTCACCATCCCTGGAAGTGTTTAATAAGAAACTGGATGAGGCACTTAGTGCCATGGTTTAGTTGATGAGATGGTGCTGGGTGATAGGTTGGACTTGAGGATCTCCAAGGTCTTTTCCAGCCTGGTTAGTTCTGTATTCTGTATACAGCAGCAACTGCTCCCATGCCTGGGGTGTCTCCCAAGAGGCAGCAGGGCACTGCACGCTGCTGGTTTGTTTTCATCCTGCCATGGACATCTGAAATGCAGGATCATGTCTCTGTCCTCTGTCAGCTTGTTGCCATGTGGGGAAGGTGCAGGGAAGCAAAGGGGTTGTTGTAAACCCATCCTGGAGATTTTCACAGAATCACAGAATGTTAGAGGCTGGAAGGAACCTTGAGAGATCATCCAGTCCAACCCCCCTGGATCACATAGACCAAATTACACAGGAAGGCATCCAGGCAGGTTTTGAATATCTCTTTCCTGCGTCCCCTCCATTGGGCTCAGAACCTTGGAGCAATAAATGATCAGCAAAGAAAAAGACAGTTAGCATGTCTGGTGTTCAGGATTTGCAAGTATCAGACAGGGCCATCCCCAGATTGTCATCTCAACTCCCCTCCAAATGCTAGGCACAGGCAAAGTCAGAGCTCCAACAGCCTGTTGGGAGTGAGAGTCTACCTCCTCACCCTTCCTTCAGATCAAAATTTAAACCCTGAAGCAGACTTCATCTTTGAAATCCAGGCTTGGGTTTGTCTCCTCTGTGCCCACATAGACATTTTCAAGGACTTGGCATTTTGAGTGCCTCCACTTCTTGAGGCCCTGGGACAATGCTGAGCTCAACTCACCCATCACATCCTTATGGGTTGCCTTGGGCTGAATCCCTTCTAAAATGAAGGCACCACAAACCAGAAGCAAGTTCTGCAAATTGGCTTCTTTTGTCCTGGGAACAGTATTTCTTTCAGCCCTCAGGCTGCCCAGACTCTTGTTCTCAGCATTTTTACCTCTTCTCATATAAGCTTGTTGCATTCATCAGAGCCTCTGAGGACTGTTTTTCCCTAGCAACAATGGCGTTTAACAGCCCCTTGTACCCAGAACCACCACATCTTTTAGGCTGCCTGTGAAGTGAAGGAAGCAAATCTTTGATTATGCAAAGGAAAGGACATTTTGTATGAGAAGATATCCCACGGAGATTGTTGTCCATCCTGGGTCCTCTTCTCTTCTGCAGTTTGGATAGAGCCCTTGGAAGCTGATGTGACAGCAAGGGGCCTTACAGCCTGATGGACCAGAGGGCAATCACAAGCATCTCCCAGCTGTGATCATCCATGGCCCTCCTTTCCCCAAAAGATATTCATAGTTTCATAGAATTGTAATATGGTTTGGGTTGGAAGGGACCTTTCAAAGTCATCTAGTCCAAACACCTGCAGGGAGCAGAGACCTGTAAGGAGCCTACAAGAAAGCTTGGAAGGGACTCTTTAAAAGGGCTTGTAGTTATAGGACAAGAGGGAATTGATTGAAGCTTGGAGAGGGCAGATTTAGACTGGAGATTAGGAAGAAATTCTTTACAGTGAGGGTGGTGAGACACAGGAACAGGTTGCCCAGGGAGGTTGTGGATGTCTCCTCCCTGGAGGTGCTCAAGCCCTGGTTGGATGAGGCCTTAAGCAATCTGATCTAGTGTGAGACGTCCTTGTCCATGGCAGGGGGTTTGGAACTGGATGACATTCAAGGTCCCTTCCAACACAAACCATTCTATGAATCTATGAATTAGAGCAGATTGTTCAGAGCCATTTCCAACCTGACCCAGAAAGCTTCCAGGAATGGGGCATCTACCACCTCTTTGGGCAACCCGTGCCACCTGTGCCAGTGCCTTACCACCCTCACCATAAAAAAAATCTCTTCCTTCTCTCTAGTATGAATTTCCCTCTTTTAGCTCAAAGCCATCACCCTTCACAACAGGCCCCGCTAAAATGCTTGCTCCCACCTTACTTACAGACCCTTTCAAGTACTGAGACCCTGCAATAAAGATTCCTTGGAGCCTTGTCTTTATTTTGTGCTGCATTGTTTTTATTAAGAGAGTCTTCTCTTTCTGCTTCATCTCTAAGCAACAGGGAGAGATAAAGAGGTCTAAGAGGTCTTTTCTCCAGACTGGAGTAAAAAATTGTTTCCTTATATCTAGTTTAAACCTCTCCTCTTTTAGCTTTAAACCATCACCCCGTGTCCCGACACCCCCTTTCAGTAGTCAAAGGTGAGAAGAAGGTCTCCCTGGATCCTTTTTCAGGTTGGACAACACAAATTTTCCTTCTAATTTTTTTCTCCCCAAGAATCCTACATTTGCAGTTTACTGCATGAAGTAAGAGATGGAATTTAAAGTGGACTTTCATGGATGGTGTTATCTCAAATGTCAGGTACCTTGCACTAGACCAAGCTCCTCAAAGCCCCATCCAGCCTCTCCTTGAACACTTCCAGGGAGGGGGCATCCACAACATCTCTGGGCACCCTGTTCTGCTGCCTCATCATACTCACAATAAAGATTTTTTTTTCCTAATATAAAGTCTATTTCCCAGTGAGCTGCTGGGTATAGATGTCACCATACCTGGATCACAGGATCACAGAATCACAGAATGGTAGGGGCTGGAAGGGACCTCGAAAGACCATCCAGTCCAACCCCCCTGCCAGAGCAGGATCACCTAGACCAGATCACACAGGAACACATCCAGGTGGGTTTGGAATATCTCCAGAGAGGGAGACTCTGCATCCACCTGGGAAGCCTATTCCCATGGCTTTTAGATTTGGGAAGAGATGCAGAATAGGAAATACAGAATTAACCAGGGTGGAAAAGGCCTTTGAGATCATCAAGTCCAACCTAACACCCAGCACCATCCCATCAACTAAACCATGGCACTAAGTGCCTCATCCAGTCTTTTGTTAAACACTTTGAGAGACAGTGACTCCACCACCTCCCTGGGCAGCCCATTCCAATGGGCAATCACTCTCTCTGTGTAGAATTCCTTCCTAATATGCAGCCTAAACCTCCCCTGGTGCAGCTTGAGACTGTGTCCTCTTGTTCTGTCACAGGTTGCCTGGGAGAATAGACCAACCCCCACCTGGCTACAACCTCCCTTCAGGTAGTTGTAGAGAGCAATGAAGTCTCCCCTGAGCCTCCTCTTCTCCAGGCTAAACAACCCCAGCTCCCTCAGCCTCTCCTCACAGGGCTGTGCTCCAGACCCTCCCCATCCAAGCTGCCCTCCTCTAGACACTTCACCATCTCAACATCTTTCTTAAACTGGGGGGCCTAGAACTGGACACAGGACTCAAGGTGTGGCCTAACTAGTCCTGAGTACAGGGCACAATGACTTCCCTGCTTCTGCTGGCCACACTGTTCCTGATACTGGCCAGAACGCAGGGCAGGAAGGCTCCCCATCATCCTCCAAATTTTCATTCCCTTAGCTCTCCCAACGAAACAGTTTGAAGCACAGAAGTGTTCTGTGAGGAATGTGTTTGGGGATGAAGATGGATACCTTGGAGCCTGAGAGTGTAAACACTGAGAGCCTGTTTGGCTTCTTCCTGTGCCAGCTCCCTGGATGGATGCAGAGAGCCCCTTCACCACCCGTGGAGGCTCCTTGGTTCCCTCTGATGAGCTGGAGCTGTTGTGACCCAAAGCAGATGGAGTCAGTTACTTACACCCCAGTTCTACTGGGATGCACTCTTGACCCACTGCTCGCTGGTCTCCACAGACACATGCACTGGTGCTGGCTGAGTGTTTCTGTATGACACAGAGAACATTAGTGGAGCAGAGCCAGGCAGAGGCCCTCAGAGAATGAGCAAGTGATGGGGATGTAGTGCTGGGTGAAGCTTTGCTGGTTCCATGCTGAGCTGTGCCTTCTGTTCAGATGGCAAGAGGGGAAAGAAAACCTCTGTGCTGGATCCTTGCAGGCTGAGCTGGGTGGTGGGGTGATCAGGGGATGTCACCTGGGATGGGTTGCCACTAAAGGCTGGTCAGTGAGTGTAGCGTGGGAGGAAGAGGGAAAGAAGGACAGCTCTGAGACATGTTGGTTAGGGAAACACCCCAGGAGACTATTTCAGGGGCCAGAGACCACTCAATGTGTCCAGTCTCTGCTCTGAGAAGCAGGGTAGAAGGATGTGCTGTGGTCATTTCTGCTGCAGTTTCCTAGTGATTGCTTCACTATGCTCACTTGGGGAGCCCAATTTTACTTTAACCTTACTTCTCCAGCCCTGTAATCTTTGAATCAAAGTTTAGGATCCCTTGAAATGTGCTCAGACCAGAGAGAAGAAGTGCCCTGAAACTCAAAATGACTTCTGTCTCCCCTAGCCCAGAGTAAGCATGTTCCTACCTGCAAGATAGCTGAGCACAGCTGGCAGCTGCTGTCCTGGCTGCTGCAGGAGGAGAGGTGAAAGAATTTGGGAGATAGCATGTGGGGAAGGGTGTTAAGGAGCTGTAAGGACTTCATCACTTGATGCATATGAGTCCTTGACATGAAGCCAACAGACACTGACTTGCTCCTGCTCCATTTTAACCCTTCTTGCCTTTTTTTTTTTTTACTCCACTGAAGGAAAGCTTCAGCCTCAGAAGAAGCAAAGGCGAAGCAGAAGGAGTTACATTTCCCTGGCTGCTATCAAAACCTCTTTTCCAACTTTTCTGCTTTGTGTTTTGCTTTCTCTTCACACTGACATACTCTTGACGTTTTACAAGCTGACCTGCACGAGGCACTGGCAGACAAAACTGAAAAGTTTTTATTCTTGAGGAGCCTTTCAGCTTCCAGGCTATGATCTACATCTTCTCAAGACAGAGCCAGGCTGCAGCCATGGGCCTGGCTGACATTTTACAAGGCAAAAGGAGTGAGGCATCAGCTTGTAAAAGTGCCTGAGGACCCAAGTGTTGCATATTAACATACGCCAAGTTTGCACTCATAGAGTCACTATGGTTGGAAAAGACCTTCCAGACCATCAAGTCCAACCATTATCTAACTCTACTAGGGCCTCTGCTACACCATATCCTTGAGGTGCTTGCTTGGTTGGGAGGCTTACCTGGGATAAGCATTGCAAAGCCTACAACACTGACACAGCATCTTCACCACTGAGTTTCACCAGCTGTGAGTGAACCCAAGAGCAGTTCAGTCCCTAAACTGAGCAGTGAGAAGCCCTGCTCATGGAAGTCCTCATCAGATGGTGTGATGAATGCAAAATGTGACCGTGGGCTTGAGAGGAGTCCTTGAGAAGGAGATCCATTGGAGGTTATTTACTACATGTCATTGTTCCTTGGCTGGAACAATCCTCACTATCCATACAGACTGGGGGAGGAGGGGATAGAAAGCAGCCCTGAGGAAAAGGACTTGGAAGTGCTGGTGGATGAAAAGCTGGACATGAGCAGGCAGTGTGAGCTTGCAGCACAGAAGGCCAAGGGCAGCCTGGGGTGCAGCCAAAGCAGCGCTGGCAGCAGAGCCAGAGAGGTGATTCTGCCACTTTGCTCTGCTCTGGGGAGACCTCAGCTGGAGTGCTGTGTGCAGGTCTGGAGCCCTCAGCACAGCAAGGACCTGGAGCTGATGGAGCAGGTCCAGAGGAGGGCCAGGAAAATGCTCAGGGGGTTAGAGCAGCTTTGCTCTGAGGACAGATTGAGGGAGCTGGGGGTATTCAGCCTGGAGAAGAGGAGACTCCAGGGAGACCTAATAGCAGCCTTCCAGTACCCGAAGGGGGCTGCAAGAAGGATGGAGAAAGACTCTTTACAAAGGCCTGCAGTGATAGGACAAAAGGCAATGACTTCAAACTAGAGAAGAACAGATTTAGATTGGAGAAAAGTCTGAGAGGAAATCTTATCAATGCTGATTGATGTCTGAAGGGTGAAATGAAGAGCCGTGAGGCCCATGCTGCAGGGGATGTAGCCCAGGACACAGGTAGCTTCTGGACTGTAAGCACACATTGCCAGCTCATGTCCAGCTTTCCATCCACCGGTACCCCCAAGACCTTCTCCAAAGGGCTGCTCTCCAGCCCTTCATCCCCTAGCCTGTGTGGATACTAGGCATTGCCACAACCCATGTGCAGGACCTTGGCCTTATTGAACCTCATGATGTTCATAGGGTCCTACTGCACAAGCTTGTCCTCTCCGGAGGGCATCCAGTCCCTCAGGCATGTCAAATGAACCACCTTGGTGTCAGCAAGTATATCTCCTTTCTTCTCTGAGGTCATGTGAAGAGAAGGTAATCAGAGGCTTGAGCACAGATGAGGGACACAAATAATACTCCAACACCAAGAGATTTGCACAAAAGCAGGCCAGAAAGGAAAGAGGGGTGAGTGGTGGACCTTCCCTGGATACATTGCAGTTCAGATGTGGGATTATTCCTGTGGGATTATTCCACCCAAATATAAGGAAAACATTTTTTTTCTCTTTTCTTTTTTTCCCCTGTGAATGTGATGGAGCACTGAAACAGACTGCCCAGACAGATTGGGTTCAGAATCCTCCTGGATGCCATCCTGTGCAACCTGCCCTGGGTGACCTTGGCAGGGCTGGGCTGGGTGACCTCCATAGGTCCCTTAGTGCCTCCACCATCCTGTGATCATTTCTCTTCACAGCAATAGTGCAGCTAATGGGAAGGAGAGCAGGGAAGCCAAGAATGATGCTGCATGAGGCAGCTGAACACACCGCAGCACAGCCTCTTACCGCAGGACTCAGATCATTTCGGCATCTGGGGAAAGGCTGAGGACAGTCAAAAAATGAGCTGTAGAGCAAAGGACCAGAAGGGGAAATGCCTGCTAGCAGAAAGCTGTGGCTGCCTGGGAAAGAGATCTTTGGAGTTATTGCAGGAAAGCAGCTCAAGCTGTTTGCTGTGATGTGCAGGTGCAATGTTAAAAGGAGAAGGTTGCAGAGCTGGCCTGCTCCCATAAAACACAGAAGGGAGGGCATGGGGATTAGATCTGAGACTGCACAGCTCAAAATGGGAGTGAAATATTTCTGTCCATGGCTGGCCAACAGATAGATAGAATAGAGCAATGTGCAGATAGGTGAAATACAGCAAATGTGCAGGAATTGGAAGTATCTGGGAGGAGACTGACAACATTCTCTTTCTAATAAAGTCACACAGAGGTAAGCCAGACACAGCAAAGAGCTTTTGAAACTAGAATCTTAGAAATAATTGAAAACTAATAAATGAACTTGAAAGGGCTCTTCCAGCCCAAAACATTCTATGAATCATAGAATCATAGAATGGTAGGGGTTGAAAAAGACCTCTGGAGAGCATCTGCCACTTTGCTCTGGTGAGACCTCCCCTGGAGTACTGTGTACAGCTCTGGAGCCCTCAGCACAGGAAGGACGTGAAGCTAATGGAGCAGGTCCAGAGGAGGGCCACAAAAATGATCAAGGGGTTGGAGCAGATCTGCTATGAGGGCAGGCTGAGGGAGTTGGGGTGGTTCAGCCTGGAGAAAAGAAGGCTCTGGGGAGACCTAAGAGCAGCCTTCTGGTACCTGAAGAGAGCTACAGGAAGGCTGGAGAGAGACTGTTTGCAAAGGCCTGCAGTGACAGGACAAGAGGCAATGGCTTCAAAGTAGAGAAGAGCAGATTTAGATTGGATGTTAGGAACAAATTCTGCACCATGAGGGTGGTGCAACACTGGAACAGGTTGCCCAGGGAGGTGGCTGGGCTCCTGTCCCTGGAGATACTTAAGGTGAGGCTGGACAGGGCTCTGGGCAACCTGATCTAGTTGAGGCTGTCCCTGCTGACTGCAGTGAGGGTTAGACTGGATGACATTTGGGGGTCCCTTCCAACCCAGACCATTCTATGATTCTATGATTCTATGGTTCTATGATTCTATGATTCTATGATTCTATGATTCCAACTCCTGTGCCAAAGCAGCATCACCCAGGGCAGGTCACGCATGAACATGTCCAGACAGGTCTTGAAAGTCACCAGAGAAGGAAAGTTCACAACCTCTCTGGGCAGCCTGTTCCAGTTCTCCTTACAGTAAACAGTTTTTATTTCATGTTGAGGTGGAATGGTTCTATGATTCCATCATTCTAAGTTTGGGAAGCACTCTGTTGAAGAGCTGCAGTTCCCAGAACTCACTGTGCCGTGGACCAACATCAGAGACAAAGCAACAGGCTTCTCAGCTTGGGGTCTCTGATCCACTGTGCTGTGGCCCAACATCACAGACAAAGCAACAGCCCTGTCAGCTTGGGATCTCTGATCCATTCTGCCATGGACCAACATCACAGACAAAGCAACAGCCCTGTCAGCTTGGGATCTCTGATCCATTCTGCCATGGACCAACATCACAGACAAAGCAACAGCCCTGTCAGCTTGGGATCTCTGATCCATTCTGCCATGGACCAACATCACAGACAAAGCAACAGCCCTGTCAGCTTGGGATCTCTGATCCATTCTGCCATGGACCAACATCACAGACAAAGCAACAGCCCTGTCAGCTTGGGATCTCTGATCCATTCTGCCATGGACCAACATCACAGACAAAGCAACAGCCCTGTCAGCTTGGGATCTCTGCTAATCCTACAGGATTTGGCGGCACAGAGGTGGGTACAGTCCAGAGGATGGTGAGGCACCCAGCAGCTCAGAGAAAAAGGATGAGTGGAAAGAAATGCTACAGAACAAGAAATACAGAAGGCATTTGAAGAAGGCTGGGAATCTCTTCAAGAGGCTTCATTCACTCTTCCCCATGGATACATCTCTGTGTGAAAACAAGGACTGGTGAGAGAGAGATGGGTGTTGTGTGGTGGCAGCCCAAAGCTTTGCAGCACCATGGTCTTCAGAGATGCATGAGGAGCATGAAGAGTTTCTTTGGCTCCCACACAGAGAGTGATGTGAACTGCCATGGGCTGATGGACCTCTAGAAGTCAGGCTGCTCCCCTCCTCTCCCACACATCCTCTTCCCTTTTGCTCCCTTCTGTCTCCCTTTTGACTGTGCTCTTTGTTTGCTTGGCTTTTGCTCACCGTGTCGAACGCTCTTTCAGGCAGCACTCCCTCATGTAACATTCATCAAGCCTCTTCCTGCTCTCTTTCAGAGCTCTCCCAGATGGCCAAAACTCTCCCTAGCCCAAGGAAGCACTCCAGCTCCACTAACCACACGTCACTCTCTTGCTTAGACAGCTCCTGGCTGTATTGTCTTGCTCTGTGAAACTCTTGTTTTTACTAATCTGCTCTGTTCTCCCTGCTCCTGGGAGATACCATAAATATACATTTATGATGCCAGCTCCTGATTTGCTGCATGATTCTGGCTCAGTTGGTCAATCCAATGTGTGGAGATGTTGGGCTGTAGGCCAATGCCTTCAGAAATGACAGCTGAGATGATGTGCCTCACTTTTGGGGCATATGGTGCCTGGTTTTCAGAGGTGTTAGAGACAGCTGACAGGAGGTCCCTGTTCCTCACTTTTTAAAGTTATGCATCTTCTGTGACAGCTCATTTCAGTACATATTTGGCATTGGTTTCTTTGTGTTGTTTAGATCATGAAAGGTGGCATTAACAGACTTCTGCATGGCTCAGGGCTCATTCAGTAGGTAACTTCAGCTGAGAGGCAAAGCATGAAACAACTTTGCCTAGATCCCAGCAAGATCCCAGAGAGATGGAATGATGCCCATCTTCAAACATGAGTGGTCTAAGAGGTTGGTGTTTGCACCATCCTTGGGCCTCTCCCTAGTTAATGAGAACAGACTTCAGAAAATATGGTTCACAGAATAGGATCAGAGATTCGTAGAACACTTTGGGTTGGAAGGGATCTCAAAGATCATCTAGTTCCAACCCTCTTGTGATGAAGAGGGACACCTTCTACTAGCCCAGGTTGCTCAAAGGCCCATCCAACTCAGCCTTGAACAATTCCAGGGATAGGACATAGAATCATAAAATTATTAGGGCTGGAAGGGACCTCAAGGACCATCCAGTTCCAACCCCCTGCTGTCAGCTGGGACACCTCACACTGGAGCAGGTTGCTCACAGCCACCTCCAGCATGGCCTTAAAAACCTCCAGGGAAGAGGCTTCTATCACCTCCCTGGGCAACCTGTGCCAGTGTCTTACCAACCTCACGGGGAAGAACTTCTTCCTAACATCCAACCTGAATCTCCCCATTTCTAGTTTTGTTCCATTCCCCTCAGTCCTATCACTCCCTGACACCCTAAAAATGTCCCTCCCCAGCCTTTCTGCTAAGAGGTTTCTTCTAACATCCAACTTAAACCTCCCCTGGTGCAACTTGAGTCCATTTCCTCTCATCCTATCATTTGTTGCTAGGGAGAAGAAGCCTCTCCTATTTCTCAACCCAACTACTCTGCATGAGTGTTCCTTCTTCAAACCCGGATCAGCGTCCCAGACTGGTTGACTGCACAAAATGTCTGTGCTGGTCCAAGAAGGGAGTGGAGGATAAGAGTTTGACATTTTTCATGGTAGAGTTGGATTCAGACAACTTCAAGCCCTGGTGTAACTTTAGTGTTAATCTTTTCCCCACATCCTACCGCATTTCACATCTTCAGTTTGGGTTATATTTGGGGGTTTTCAGCACATATGGGTTTTGTCAAGATGTGAGGTTATTGGCCAGGCAATCAATCCAGAGCTAGCTCCAGTTTGTCTTAAAATTCAGGACTGTTCAGATGTAGAGGTTTTAGTCAGGCATTTGTTTAATATCAGCAATGAAACGCCACTGATCTGATTTAATTTTGTGTTATGCTGACTTTCATGCTTTGCTGAGTTTATTGCAGTGGATTTATTTTAGTGAAAGGAGAGTGCAAAAAAAATTGTCTTTAAAGAAAACCATCAGTGGAATAAGCAGCAGGCAAGGAGAAACTTCATTTCATAGAATGATAGAATCATAGAGTCACAGAATCAAAGATTCATAGAATGGTTTGGGTTGAAAGGGACCTTAAAGATCACTTTGTTCCAACACCCATCCACCATGGGCAAGTACACCTTCCACTAGCCCAGGTTGCTCAAGGTCTCATCCAACCTGGCTTTGAACACCTCCATGGAGGGTGCAACCACAACCTCCCTAGCAACTTGTTCAAATGTCTTGCCAGCCTCACTGTAAAGAATTTCTTCCCAATATTCTTCTAAGACCATCTTCCTCAAGCTTCAATCTATTTCCTCTCATCCTATCATTATAAGCACTCTCCAGCTTTCCTGTAGGCCCCCTTCATGCACTGGAAGGCTGCTCTAAGGTCTCCCTGGAGCCTTCTCTTCTCCAGGCTGAACAGCGCCAGCTCTCAGCCTGTCCCCGTAGGAGATGTTCTCCAGCCCTCTGATTGTCTTTATGGCCCTCACCAGCAATTCTATATCCTTCTGGTGTTGGGAACACCAGGACTGAATGCAGCACTCCAAGTGGGGGTCTCACATGAGCAGAGGGGCAAAATCACCCCCCTCATGCTGCTGGTCACACTGCTTTTGGTGCAGCCCAGAACAAGGTTGGCCGCCTGGGTTGCAAGCATCCATTGCTAGAAGAGACCTTGGTACAGGCACAGGTGGCCACAACCTGTTGACAAATGAAGTGAGATTAGGAAGCAGAACGTTTCCCATGTTCAGAAGTGAGAGGATCCAGAACAAGCTTCCAAATAAGTAGGTGCTGTGTGAGAAACCAGCATGTTTTCAGGTGGAGTTGATAGTTTTCTGAAGGGATTTATGCAATATGATTAAGTATGATAGCAGGGAAATGGACTCTTTCACCCAAGAGGTCCCATTTCATCCTATGCTTCATGGGCTGGCCTCAATAATTCAGTGTTTTGTGATCACCAATACGCCACAAACACTTCAGGGCAGGATATTAAGAATTTCATATCCTCTTGGAACAAATATTTGTTTCCAAAGCAAGTCTGCATCCATGCTGTTATTCTCTGTTGCATTTGAAACTGTGCCTTTTATGGCACAGGAAAATCAAATGGCTCCTGCTCTTTTCAATTCTCTTTCTGAAGTCATGATCCACATTGCCATTGCAGGCAGCTGCTATGAAAATAATGATGATGTCCACAAGAACAGTGTTAGGCTTGTAGCATCAGGACCTCAGGGATTCTTGCAGATTCTGAGGACTTGTTTTATGTCACACTTCATTAACAAAGATTCAAGAGATATTGAAATTGAGACAGATCCACTTATCACAGAATAAGAATCATACAATCACAGAATTGTCAGGGTTGGAAAGGACCTCAAGGATCATCTAGTTCCAACCCCCCTGCCATGGCCAGGGACATCTCACACCAGAGCTCCATCTAGCCTGGCCTTAAAAACTTCCAGGCATGAGGCTTACACCACCTCCCTGGGCAGCCTGTTCCAGTGTCTCACCACCCTCATGGGCTGCCTGAGGAGATGGTGGAGTCACCATCACTGGAGGTGTTCAGGAGGAGACTTGATAGGGTGCTTGGTGCCATGGTTTAGTTGATTAGGTGGTGTTGGATGATAGGTTGGACTCCATGATCTTGAGGTTCTCCTCCAACCTGGTTTATTCTATGTTCTATTCTATGGGGAAGAACTTCCTAACATTCAATCTGAATCTGCCCATGTCTAGTTTTGCTCCATTCCCCCCAGCCCTATCGCTCCCTGACACCCTAAAAAGTCCCTCCCCACCTTCCTTGTAGGCCCCCTTCAGATACTGGAATCATTTTGTTTGGAGAAGGTCTTTAAGATCACCAAGTCCAACTCTTAACACAGCATTGCCAGGTGACCATTATACCATCTCCCTCAGAACCATATCTACACATCTTTTAAATCCCTTCAGGGATGATGACTCCATCACTTCCCTGGGCAGTCTGTTCCAATGCTTTGCAATACTTTTGGTGAAGAATATTTTCCTAATATCCAACCTAAACTTTCCCTGGTGCAACTTGAGGCCATTTGCTCTTGTATCACTTGCTACTCAGATAAAGAGACTGATCCCCACCCCACTACTACCTCCTCTTTAGTTATCACAGTATCACAGTATATTAGAGGTTGGAAGAGACCTCCAGAGATCATGGAGTCCAACCTCTCTGCCAGAGCAGGATCACCCTGGGTAGTCTGCACAGGAATGCATCCAGGTGGGTTTGGAAAGTCTCCAGAGAAGGAGATTCCACAACCTCTCTGGGAAGCCTGCTCCAGGGCTCTGGCACCCTCACTGTAAAGAAGTTTCTCCTCATGTTGAGGTGAAACCTTCTATGTTCAAGCTTGAACCTGTTGCTCCTTATTGCTGTGCACCATCAAAAAGAGCTTGGCCCCCTCCACTTGACATCCACCCATTGGATATTGATAGACCTTGATCAGATCCCCTCTCAGCCTTCTCTTCTCCAGACTAAACAGCCCCAGGGCTTTCACTGTGTCTTCACAGGGCAGATGCTCAAGTCCACTAAGCATCCTCAAGGCTTTCCTTTGGACTCTCTCCAGCAGGTCTCTGTCTCTCTTGAACTGGGGAGCCCAGAACTAGACACAAGATTGCAGCTGTGGTCTCAGCAGGGCAGAGCAGAGGGGCAGAAGAACCTCCCTAGCCCTGCTGGCCACACTTCTCTTGCTGCAGCCCAGGATCCCATTGGCTCTCTTGGCCACAAGGGCACCTTGCTGGCCCATGCAGAACTTGCCATGGAGCTGCTATCCAGAAGGGCAGCCCCTAGCCTGTCCTGGTGCCTGCTCTTGTTCTTCCCCAGATGCAGGACCCTGCGCTTGTCCTTATTGAACTTCATGAGGTTTGCCTGCACCCAGCTCTCAGCCTGTCCAGATCTCGTTGGAGGTAGTTGTAGAGCCTGAGAAGGTCTCCTCTGAGCCTCCTTTTCTCCAGGTCAAACAACCCCAGTTCCCTCAGTTGCTCCTCATAAGACTTGTGCTCTAGACCCTTCACCAGCTTTACTGCAGAAATGTTTGTGCATTAAATGAGTATTTTTCATGGCTACATTTTGTCTCCTCTTTGAGTTCAGTTCAAGTCAAAAGCTGCTGAGAAACTGTCCAGTTGATTCCTTGTTCACTTATCAAATGAGATACTTTACATCTCAGTCTCAACAAGACCTGCCTGTAATGAACCACACACTGAATGACCATCAGGCCCCTTCCCTGGAGATATTCAAGGTGAGGCTCAGTGAGGCCCTGGGCAGCCTGATCTAGTTGAGGATGTCTCTGCTGACTGTGAGGAGGTTGCACTGGATAACCTTTGGAGGTCCCTTCCATCCTGGAGCATTCTATAATTCTATGATTCTATGATCACAGATGGAGCTGATGGCAGCACTGTCATTGTGTGCAGTTGTGCACCCACATTTCAAGCCCAAAGGAGCCCAAATCCAGCTAAACCCTCAGCTGAAGCCACATTAGCTCTGTTCCACCAAGCAGCTCCACAAACAGTTGCATTGGCAGCAGGACCTCTGCAGGTAGAACTACTAGCCAGCTACAACTAAAGTCAACTGGAGCAGAGTGTCCTGGTCGGTGGGAGGATGACCCATATGACCATTGTTCCAACTGCATGTTGAAGACACACAAAACTCATTGTCTGGCACCTCAAGTTATAGCAAATTTTCTTGTCTGGCACAGTTTCTACCTCATCCATCAGCCTGGATCCCCTCAAATGTGGTCTTGAGTTGTTGCAGATCTTCAGCAAAGACTCACTTGAACTGAAAGCTTGGTTCATTCTTGCCTGTCCCTGGTTTTAATCCAGAGACACTTGAAAATCAGCGCTCGCTTTGCTTGAAATGCTTCTGCCCCTCTCAGGACTCATATTTGTCTCACAGGATGATTTGAGCACTTGGTTTGTTTAATGTCTGGCTTTGCTTCCTATTTTTTGTCCTGATCACAAAGATTTAATTTCTTACACCTCAATAATGGGTTCCAGATCCTTCAAAACACTCTTTAATTAGTTTCTCCAAGCAGACAGCCCTAGACAATGTCCTTGTGCTTGGAGATGAAGCAGCCTGAGAAAAGGTTTTCAATTTTCAAGTTTGTTGGTTTTTTTATGGGTTTTTTTGATTGTTTGTTTTGTTGTCCTTTGTTTTATTCTGTTCCGGTTTGTTTTGTTCTGGTTTGGTTTGCTTTGTACTGTTTTGCTCTGTTGTGGTTTGGTTTCTTGTTGTTTTCTCTTGTTGTTGTTGGTTTGGTTTGCTTCTTTTTCCCCCTGCAACACCTTCAGTTTTTATGAAGGTTTATACAGTGGCCCTGAATGTTCTGGGACAGCCTCATCTCAGCATGTGTTTTCTTCTGAGCAGATGGCTTAGAGAATCATAGAATTGTCAGGGTTGGAAGGAACCTCAAGGATCAGCTAGTTCTAACCCCAGTGCCATGGGCTGGGACACCTTCCACTAGATCAAGTTGCCCAGAGCCACATCCAGCCTGGCCTTCAAAACCTTCAGGGATGAGGCTTCCACCGCCTCCCTGGGCAACCTGTGCCAGTGTCTCACCACCCTCATGCTGAAGAACTTCTTCCTAACAGCCAATCTGAATCTACCCATTTCTAGTTATGCTCCATTCCCCCAGTCCTATCACTCCCTGACACCCTAAAAAGTTCCTGTCCAGCTTTCTTGTAGGCTCCCTTCAGATACTGGAAGGCCACAATAAGGTCTCCTTGGATCCTTCTCTTCTCCAGACTGAACAACCCCAACTCTCAATCTGTATTCATAGGCGAGGTGCTCCAGTCCAGTGATCATCCTTGTGGTCCTTCTCTGGATGTGTTCCAGCACCTCCAGATCCTTCTTGTAACAGGGGCTCCAGAACTGGACACAGTACTCCGGGTGTGGTCTCACCAGAGTAGAGAGGGAGAATCACCTCCCTTGACCTGCTGGCTATGCTTCTCTTGATGCAGCCCAGGATGTGATTTGCTTTCTGGACTGCAAGTTGCACACTGCTGGCTCCTGTTGAGCTTCTCATCCACCAGCACCCCCAAGTCCTTTTCTTCAGGGCTGCTCTCAAGCCAGCTCCTGCCCAGCCTATATCAGTGATTGTGTTTGCCCTGACCCAGATGCAGGACCCTGCACCTGGTGTTGTTGAACTTCATGAGGTTGACTTGGGCTCACCTCTCCAGCCTGTCAGGATCCCTGTGGATGGATCCCTTCTTTCCAGCATGTCAGCTGCACCACACAGCTTGGTTTCTACCACAGCCCTTCAAAGGGCAGAGATTGTGTTTAAAGGAGGCACTGAGGAAGAAACTACTGGACTGGACTATGGACTAGGAGAGAAAAAAACCTTTGTGTTTGCAGTGGTGAGATTGTGTGTCCAGCAAGGAAAGCACAAGATGACACCTGGGTCACATGCAGCATTCATTATTCCTCCTTTAGCCCAGTTCATCTTATCTTCTCTCTTACCCCTTCCAACTATGAAGTTTCATGAGGGTCCACAACGTCCCAGGAGCTCCTATGTATATGCAATGGATAGTGGAGACTGTAACAAGACATAGAGATGGAGAACCTCAGCAGATGCTGGTCTGATTAGAAATTGCTGAAATCAAAGTATTTTATAGATGGGCTTTCAACTTGGCTGGAATTTTCCTGAGAACAAAGTCTCTGCTAACCTTCCTACTTGGTGGTCCAGATGGGCTTCTGGGAAGTGCACTCTTCAGAAAAGCTTCAGATCTAGCCTTCAGATTCCCTTGCTTTGAGGGTTGTCCCCACTTCTCAACCTGCCAGCTCTCAGAAGACCTTGAACATGGACTTGTACAAAGCTGCTGGCTCCAGGGCAGAGATGGACAAGGCACTGTGCAGATTCTGACTTGGTTTTTGAAGTCATACTCTAAAACCTTGGTTTGCATTCAAAATCAGGAGCAATATGAAATTACACAGTAACAAAATCCTCCCCAACAGCGAAGTAATAATTCTCTGCCCAGCTCTCATGACCTACAGTCTCTGCATAGCTCAGGCAACCCCATGGAAAAAGAGGGAGGAGAGCATCTGAACGAGAAAGGAAGGAAGCAAGCCTGACCCATCAAAACAAACTCTTAGTTTCTCCAGTTGGAATTGTTTTCCATGAATGCATTTCTTTGGAGATTTTGCCCAAATCCTGATCTTCATCATTCAACTAGACCAGCAGCATGAAGCAGGATGCAGTCTGACAAGGAGCAGATGCTGCTATCTTTTACCAAGACATGGTGAGAAGCCAGGTGACATCATACTCCCTCAAACAACCTCTTGTTGCTCTTACCCTAAAAGTGCTTTCCCACTGCAGGCACCAACTGTGTTGAGAACAAGCAGTGGAGACATAAACTCATCCTGACTCTGCAAAGCCTGTTTCCTCTGAATCACATTTGACTTCCACTTTCTTTCATAGAATCAACCAATGGGAAAGACAGTATCACAGTATCACTAAGGTTGGAAGAGACCTTGAGGATCATCGAGTCCAACCTGTCTCCACAGACCTCATGACTAGACCATGGCACCAAGTGCCACGTCCAATCTCCTCACCTAGAAAATAGGCTGCTCCCAACTGAATTACCATCTTTTGAGGTCTTCAAGATCTGGCTGGCCACAGCCCTCACAAATCAAGTCTAAGTAGATCTGCTCTTAGAAGAATGCTGCACTGCATCACCCCTGGAGGTCTTTGTAAGGGGGGATGTCTGCGTGGCCTCCAGGAGGTTTCTTCCAACACAATGATTTTGAAGAAAGAAAAAGACCAAACTGGGAGGTAGAGCACTATAGCATATCCCAATGCTGCCTGCAGACTCCTGGCATTGGGACAACAAAGAGGGCAGACACATTTATGCTTTTAAGAGGGCTGGCTGAGAGCTGCTCCCATTCATGATAAGGAGCCATCACTGCTTTTCTGGTTTCTGACTTCCTGGAATCCAAATTGCAAGTTTACTGTGCTGCCACTTAGGATGACTGCTTGGGAAGCAAAATCCCCCTCTGTTTGTTTATGTGGTTAAGCCTTGCAGTTGGTGTGATTTCTGAAGTGACAAATTCTTTGAGAGGGTTCTTAAAAGGAACAAACTCTATTTTGGGAAGCCTGTCTGGTATAGCTCAGAAGTTGTGGCAAACAGGAATGTCTGTTCCTAGAGCACTACAGATGTGAATGCTGGACTTCATGCTCCAAACAAGGAAGATGGGTCCAAATAACCTTCATCACTCAAGGCTTAGGTGTCAATGAGAAATATAGAATCATAGAATCACAGAATCATAGAACTGTTGAGGTTGGAAGAGGCTCCTCAGAGAGGTTGTGGAGTCTCGTCCTCTGGAGACTTTCAAGACCCATCTGGATGGGCTCCTTTGTGACCTGCACTGGATTCCATGGTCCTGCTCTGGCAGGGGGGTTGCCCTCAATGATCTCCTGAGGTCCCTTCCAACCCCTAACATCCTGTGATCCTTTGACCTTTGAGATAATCTTGCCTAGAGCTCACAATCCCACCACATGGCTAAGCCACTACCACTAAACCATGAGAGAATAACTCTCATGAGAAGCAGCTGAGATAAGTGGGATTGTTTAGTCTGGAGAAAAGAAGGATAAGGGGAGACCCCATTGCTCTCTACAACTCACTGAAAGAAGGTTGGAGTAAGGTGAGGGGCACTCTCTTCTCCCTGCTATCAAGTGATAGGACAAGGGAAAATGGTTTGAAATTCTGCCAGGGGAGATT
The DNA here is from genome assembly GCF_014839835.1 of Dryobates pubescens. NCBI lineage: Eukaryota > Metazoa > Chordata > Aves > Piciformes > Picidae > Dryobates > Dryobates pubescens. The sequence goes on along the minus strand of NC_071621.1, from coordinate 14,416,313 downwards.
TAGTTTGCATATTAGGAACATTTTCTGTACTGCAAGAGTGGGCAGGCATTGGGACAGGCTGCTCAGGACATTGGTGGAGTCACCATCCCTGAGGGTGTCCAAGAAGTGATTGGACATGGCACTTCAGGATGTGGCCATGGTGGTCTTAAGAGTGACAGTTGGACTCAATGATCTTGGAGGTCTCTTCCAACTAAAACAATTCTCTGATTCTCTGATTCCTAACACTGGTGGAGATAGCAAATATTTCACCTCCTATCTCTTGTGTATAAACATTTGAGGCCAACTCACGAGCTGAGCCTGCACTTTCCCAGGCAGAAGATCCATTTTGCTGAGGGATATAATTTCCAGGCATTTCCTGCAGCAGCAGGATTAATGCTCAATGAGGAATAACTGCCCCATGTGAAAACCTCAGGAAGGTTCTTGCTGAAGGTAGAGGTGTTCATCAAGAGGTCAGAGGTGGAAGGAGCTGGCCAGGTGTCTGGAAGAGCATGAGATGTTGCTGGGGTGGTGATGGAGGGTGTATCTTGTTACAGAGGGAACCCTTTTGCCATGCTGCCAGAGGGACAGAGGTACCTCCGAGGACTAGATGATGCTCTGGATGTTCTCCATGCACATAAAACCATGATCTATTTTTCAGATACCTGCTGGATTCCTTATTAGATTTTTTTCCTTTTAAGATTGGAGGATGCTTTCTTTGAACCAAATGGCAGAAGGGCTGATGTGCTCAGGGACCATGGGTGGAAAGCCTGCCACTTGGTCATGTATTTAGCAATTTGTTTCATTGTTTGAACTGCATCAGCTGAGAGCCATTAGGGCCTGGAGTAATTTTTCCTTAGTTTTCTGCTGTATAAAAAGAGTAAGAGCAGCAATTTTGGTCTTACTTCACACAAATCACCTTCTCCAGGGTCCATCTCAGATCCCTTAATGGCAACCCTCATGGGGTTAGAGGGTAGAAAAGCCACATTGAGAAGACACATTGGCATCTTCTCCTTCTTTACTGAAAGTGTGGCCAAGAATTGGAACAGGCTGCCCAGGGAAGTGGTGGAGTTCACCATCCCTAGAGGTGTTCAGCAAATATGTGGCCATGGAACTTCAGAATATGGGCTAGTGGTCATGGAGGTGTTAGGTAGAAGAATGAACTTGATGATATTAGAATCATAGAATTGCAGAACCATGCAATGGTCTGGGTTGGAAGGGACCTCTGAAAGTCATCTAGTCCAACCCCCTCTGCAGTAGGAAGTCTTGTCCAGCCTTAATGATTCTGTGTTTCTGATTCCTTTATCTTCTCTTAGCTGCAGTTCCACCTCATGAGAGCATCTTTCAGGCTATTTCTGAAGTATTTGAATCTTCCATCCTTGTCATGAGGAGGTTTTTGTTTCATTGGCTACAGCATTTCACTGGCCTCACACTGCCAACATTTTTACAGTGGATAAAGATGTCAATGTGACAATCCCCCAGATCCCAAACACCATTTTCTGGATGTCCCTGGTAGGCACATCTCCAGATGGCACTTTTTGTCCTGGCTTCACAAAAGCAGGGGAAAGCTGCCCAGATATAAACACCTCAAGCCAGACAAGATAAAACCCACTCGAGGACGGTGGTGAGCTAAGAAGAGAATTGATTATGGGTCTGCTCCAACTCCCATGCAGCAAATGGAAACATTCCCACTGATGTAATCAAGGCTGGAGCAGGCTCAAGATGACCAGCAATTAATCATCACTATTTATTTGTTAGCACCAGCAATGGATTTGAAAATGTACAGGATGGAAATACAAGACAGATCCATCCCCAAAGAGCTCAGCAGCCAAGTTACAAGTCAGGGAGGCAGCCTGGGAAGCCCACATCAGGTATTCATTTAACATGATTTTAATCTATGCTTCCACACTTACATGTTGCTGGGACAGAGAGGGCATTCAACTGATGAGGGGTTAGTGTTGCTCAGTCTTCTGGAGGAAGCTTAATGTGCAGAAGGGAGTTGAATTAAGTGGGAGGACCTGGAGCATGGAGAGGGAGAGATCATCACATGAACAGCAGAAGAGATGGGGAACATGACTCTCCCAGAGCTCCAGGCCAGCAAGCCTCAGAGATAGGGAGGACATTGGGAGCAGCCTTGGACTCAGTGATGGTGGAGAAGGCCAATCAAGGCTGGACCCAAGGTGTGGAGCAGCAATTATAAAGGAAGAGCAGGGAGATGAAGCTGTGAGAAAGGTCACTTAGGGATGGAGGCTGTAGAGGGGTGGCTGGAGATGGTTCTCAGAGCAAAATTAGGGAAGTGCTGACATGTGGGCATGAACATGCAATGGCATGCATAAGCCTCAATCATTTTCTTGAGTGCTTCCCTCCTACTCAACTCTCTGACATCTTCTCTGCCCAAGACAGCAACAATCCCCTCCAGCAATATTGTAATGGCAGTGTTGAAAGTTAAGGTGCAGATGGAGCCAACAGCAAATGCAGGGTCACAGGATGCCTTCAGTGCTTGCCCTGGACCCAGCACAAAAAGATTAAGATCTCAGCCTCAGGATATGGTGACAACACTCAATTACCCAGAGACAAAGTGGTTCAGCTGCTGACAGAGCCAGATCCAGAGCTGGATCCAAGGCATGACTCCACTTAACCTGCTGACTGACATGGGACCATTATCAGTTTCCAAAAGCTGGAGCCTGTTCAAAAAGTGTGTAGCCATGGCACTTTAGGACATGGTTTAGTGGGCATGGTGGTATTGGGCTGACATTTGGACTGGATGATCTTAGAGATGGTCACCAACTGTAATGATTCTGTGATATTTAGATTCCTTAAAAGTCTTCATAATAGCACTTTCTGCTGCCCTTTTGGGTAGATGGGACCATGACCTGTTTCCACCATATGGAGGCTGCTCAGAAATCCTGTAGACATGGCACTTTGAGATATGATTTAGTGGGCATGGTAGTGTTGAGTTGATGATTGGAGTTGATGATCTTAGAGGTCTATGAGTCTATGATTATTTGAAGGTCTCCAGAGTGGCACTTGCTGCTGCTCTTTGTGGGCAGATGGACTTGCTTTGCAACAGTGAGGGTGGTGAGACACTGTAATAGATTGCCCAGGGAAGCTGTGGATGCCCCCTCCTTGGAAGTGTTCAGGACCAGGCTGGGTGGAGCTTTGAGCAACCTGGTCCAGTGGGAGATGTCCCTGCCCATGGCAAGGGCGTTGGAACTGGATGATCAGGCGCCGCAGTCTAAGAAAGATGTTGAGATGCTGGAGTGTGTCCAGAGAAGGGCAACAAAGCTGGGGAGGGGTCTGGAGCACAGCCCTGTGAGGAGAGGCTGAAGGAGCTGGGGGTGTTTAGCCTGGAGAAGAGGAGGCTCAGGGGAGACCTTATTGCTGTCCACAACTACCTGAAGGGAGGTTGTAGCCGGGTGGGGATTGGTCTCTTCCCCCAGGCAACCAGCACCAGAACAAGAGGACACAGTCTCAAGCTGTGCCAGGGGAGGGAGGAAGAAGAAGTTCTTCCCAGTAAGAGAGATTGGCCATGGGAATGTGCTGCCCAGGGAGGTGGTGGAGTCACCATCCCTGGAAGTGTTTAACAAGAGCCTGGATGAGGCACTTAGTGCCATGGTTTAGTTGATTAGATGGTGTTGGGAGATAGGTTGGACTTGATGAGCTCTGAGGTCTTTTCCAACCTGGTTAATTCTGTGATTCTGTGATCTTTAAGGTCTGTTCCAACCCAAAACATTCTTTGATTCTCTGATTATGTGAATCCTATTTTCTGAAGTCTGTTCTCATTAGTTCTCATCACTCCCCATTAGGGAGTGGCCCAAGGGCGGTGTGAACAGCCACCTATTAGTCCTCTCAGCTAGGGAGATTCTATGATTCTATTGACCACATCTTAATTATGAGTTTTAATCCAAGTATCATCTAAATGATTGGATAAAAAAAAAAACCAAATAAACAGAGGTGATTCTACCACTGTAGTCTGCTCTGGTGAGACCTCACCTGGAGTACTGTGTACAGCTCTGGAGCCCTCAGTATAGGAAGGACATGGACCTGATGGAGAGGGTCCAGAGAAGGGCCACGAAAATGATCAGGGGTTGGGAGCACCTCTCCTTTGAGGACAGGCTGAGGGAGCTGGGAGTGTTCAGCCTGGAGAAGAGGAGGCTCTGGGGAAACCTAGTAGCAGCCTTCTAGTACCTGAAGGGGGCTTCAAGGAAGATGGAGAGACACTATTTACAAAGTCCTGCAGTGACAGGGTGAGATGCAATGGTTTCAAACTAGAGAAGAGCAGATTTAGATTGGATGTTAGGAACAAGTTCTTTACTATGAAGGTAGTAGAACACTGTAACAGGTTGCCCAGGGAGGTGGTTGAGGCCCCTTCCCTGGAGGTGTTCAAAGGAGGCCCTGAGCAGCCTGATCTAGTTGGAGACGTCCCTGCTGACTGTAGAAAGGTTGAACTGGATGACCTTTGGAGGTCTTTTCCTACCCAGACCATTCTATGATTCTATGAAACAAAACAAAATAAACAAAAGCCCAAACAACCAACCAACCCCCTAAACAACAACAACAAGAAGCAGCACTCTTTTTTGGCTCATTTGACAGATCTGCAACCCCAGGCACTCAAGAGGAACAGCAGCCCATGTCCATGTGCTCTCAGGACTGACTCCTCTTCCCTACACTCACTAAACTATGCAACATTTATACAATCCAGCAGGCTCCATCTCATAATTCCAGGCGATTCTGAAAGCAAAGGAGATAGCATCAGTATCATAAACCCAGCCTCACATCGTCTGCTTTCATGCTTCAGCTACCCTGATGTTTACAGCTCACATATCCCAACCACTCCAGTTCAGCTTGCAACTGGTTTGCAAGGCTGTGGGCTCCAGGAAAAGACATAATGAGCTGTTCAACTGGAAGTAAGGAAAATAAAACCCCTTTATGTTCGCTCACATGCATTCATTTTACTGCCCCTGGTCATTCTATGTTTGTCAAATGGCCTTTGAGGTTTATCTGAACTATTTTTACATCCAAGTTTTCTTGGAAGTTTACCTTTAATCAGTAAAAAAACTGTCCTACCCCCCCCCCCCACCCCAACCCCCTTTACTGGAAATGGCATAGGTGACATAGAATGTTGTTTGAGGACTTGGAAGTGATGTGTGTTAAGGTGGTTTCATGTGGTGTACCAGTATATATATATACACACATATATATATATATATGTATGTATTTCTGTGAGGAGCTCCTGTAGTAGAGTGAAAAATAAAGCTTAAACCATCTTCCTATGCATCTGGCAGTTTTAACCCCATGCTTTTCAGGCAGCAGCACATACCATGCACCTCTCCAAGGTCAATGTCATGTCTCCTTTGAGGCTGGCAACAATGAGCTGAGTCGTTATGATCTGAGTGTCTTTCTGTCTCAGAATCCAGGACCCTTCCTGGACCCAGCAGGTCCAGGGAGGTGATTCTCCTCTACACAGCTCTAATGAGAGTCCACCTGGAGTACTGTGACCAGTTCTGGAGCCCCTATTCCAAGAGGGATATGGACATGCTGGAAGGTGTCCAGAGAAGGGCCATGAGGATGATCAGAGGGCTGGAGCACCTCTCCTATGAGGACAGACTGAGAGAGGTGGGGTTGTTCAGTCTGGAGAAGAGAAAGCTCAAAGGAGACCTAATTGTGGCCTTCCAGTATCTGAAGGGGGTTACAAGAAAGCTGGGGAGGGACTTTTTAGGATCTCAGGTAGTGATAGGACTAGGGGGAATGGTGCAAAACTAGAAGTGGGTAGATTCAGATTGGATGTTAGGAAGTTCTTCCCCATGAGGGTGGAGAGACACTGGCACAGGTTGCCCAGGGAGGTGGTGGAAACCTCATCCCTGGCGGTTTTTAAGGCCAGGCTGGATGTGGCTCTGGGCAACCTGATGTAGTGTGAGGTGTCCCTGCCCATGGCAGGGGGATTGGAACTGGATGATCCTTGAGGTCCCTTCCAACCCTGACAATTCTATGATACTGTGACCTATTTGACAAAATTATTATTTGCCTCTCTTTTTCCAGTGCCCCAGTAAAGACCAATAAGGGCTTTGCACTGACACAGGTTCAGAAAGTTCAACAATAAAATGGTTGAATTAAAGCCACAGATAAAACAGATGAGGGGTTGTCAGTGATAAGTGCATTGATTGCAAGATGATTAATCTCAAGATTAGTAACTCCTGGGTAATGTTCAACAAAGGGACAATGATGCTGGTGAGAGGTCTGGAGAACAAGTCTTAAGAGGAGCAACAGAGGGAGCTGGGGTTGTTTATTCTAGAGAAAAGGAGGTTGATGGGGGACCTCAATGCTCTCTACAACTAGAATCATAGAATCACAGGATTGTCAGGGTTGGAAGGGACCTCATCTAGTTCCAAGCCCCCTGCCATGGGCAGGGACACCTCACACTAGAGCAGGTTGCTCAGAGCCACATCCAGCCTGGCCTTCAAAACCTCCAGGGATGAGGCTTCCACCACCTCCCTGGGCAATCTGTTCCAGTGTCTCACCATCCTCAGGGTGAAGAACTTCTTCCTAACATCCAATCTGAATCTACCTACTTCTAGTTTTGCTCCATCCCCCCCTGCCCTTGAAACTCCCTGAAAGGAGGTTGTAGTGATGTAGGGGGTGGTCTCTACTCCCAAGTAGCAAGCAGTAGGTCAAGAATAAATGATCTCATGTTGTGCCAGTAGAGGCTTAGATTGGACATTAGGAAAAATTTCTTTCCTGCAAGAGTGGTCAGGCATTGGAACAGGCTGCCCAGGGAGGTGGTAGAATCACCATCCCTGGAGTTGTTCAAGAAATGTGTGGGCATGGCATTTGAGGACATGGTTTAATGGCCATGATGGTGTTAGGTCAACAGTTGGATAATCTTAGACTTCTTTTCAAGTCAAAACCGTTCTGAGTCTGTGAAAAACCTTTGCAATAGCTTCAATATGCAATAGAAATGTAGCAAAATTTAAGCCATATGCTGAAGCAGGGAAGGACCTGGAGGTGATCCTTACAGCTGCAGGCTGCTCCCCATTGCCTGTCTCCTCCCTGAAGCACCAAGCCAGAACATCTGCAGCTGCAGCAGACAGGTCCCAGGTGCATTTGGAAGGCAGAGCTGATGCTCCTTTCCCAGTCCTTTGCCCATGGCTCCCTTGTGATGGACAGCTGCTTTACCTTTGTCCCAAGAGCTAGGGCTGGCAGCTAAACAGGTGACAGATGTTCTCTAAGAACCCCTCTCCCTTCCCAAAGAGAAGAGAAATGGAATAAAGGAGAGATACTCAGTAGTATACAGATTGGGATTGAAGGCAGAATGCTAGGACAAGGGGTAATGGATACAAACCACAGCACGGGAGGCTCCACCTCAACGTGATGAAGAACTTTTTTACTGTGAGACTACTGGAGCAGGCTGCCCAGAGAGGTTGTGGAGTATCCTTCTCCAGAGACTTTCAAGACCCATCTGGATGTGTTCCTGTGTGACCTGTGCTGGATTCTATGGTCCTGCTCTGGCAGGGAGGTTGGACTCAATGATATTTGGAGGTGCCTTCCAACCCCTAACATCCTATGATCCTGTAACAGAGTCCTCAGACACCAGTCACTGAAGAAGAGGCTTGATACTGGTGATCCCTAAACTTCGTACTGAAGATCACATCCATGGGATGTGATCCCTTGTTGGTCAGTTTAGGGTCATCTCTTCTGTCTGCTCCTCCCCATGTGCCACCTCTTACCTGCTGCACCCCAGTATGGTGCACAAGATGTAGCAGTAGTGACCTGGGTCTCCACAGGAGCAGGTATAAGCCAGAGCCTTTCTGCAGCCCAACCCTTGGCAGTAACTTTCCATATCAGTGTTCTCGCTGCTAGAAGCAGCCTCTGGCTGTGCAAACCTGCCCTGAAGTTCAGAAAGTGCCCTTACTGAACAGAGGCCGAGCTGAGAAGCCAAATCCCAGAGCAGAATTAGTGCTGGTCTAGCTCAAACCAGGACACCCTGTAAATTCTCTCAATCCCAGCTTCTCCCCATGCAGGCGTGGTGTGAACCCCCCCAAAAAGAAAGCATGACTTACCCAGGAGCCGTTGATCCAGGGGCACTCTGGTAGCACTCTGCATTAAAGCCACATTTCCTACTTTCTGCCTTCTCTCTGGAGTAGGTCCAAGTCAAGTGGCTGTGGGGAAAATTAATTTTCTCCCATTTGGACAGGAGTATATGCAGTACCTGAAGAGATCAGCATGCTTCACATGTTCCTCCCAAGCAAGATGACACCAGCAACCATCTCACGTCTGCTGCTGAGCTGCAGCCTCTCCAAACGGGCTGCCCAGGGGGGGTGTGGAATCTCCCTCTCTGGAGACGTTCCAAACTCACCTGGATGTGTTCCTCTGTGATCTGCTCTAGGTGATCCTGCTCTGGCAGGGGGGTTGGACTGGATGATCTTTTGAGGTCCCTTCCAGCCCCTAACAATCTGTCATTCTGTGATCCAGGTATGGTGACATCTATACCCAGCAGCTCACTGGGAAACAGGGTCAAATAGAGTGGAAGTCTTTACTGTGAGGATAATGAGGCACTAGAACAGAGTGCCCAGAGATGTTGTGGATGCCCCCTCCCTGGAAGTGTTCAAGGCCAGGCTGGACAGGGCTTTGAGGAGCTTGGTTTAATGGAAGGTACCTATGGCAGGATGATTGGAACTAAATCATAGAATCATAGAATGGTCTGGGTTGGAGGGGATCTCCAAAGTTCATCCAGTTCAACCCCTTCTGCAGTCAGCAGGGACATCCTCAACTAGATCAGGTTGCCCAGAGCCCTCTCAAGCCTCACTTTGAATATCTCCAGGGGTGGGGCCTCAACCACCTCCCTGGGAAGCCTCTTCCAGTGTTCCGCTACTAACGATCCTTTCCAAGCCAAACCATTCTGTGATCCTGTGATTCAGAGCAGACAGAACTCTGCACACACAGGCAGGTTCCTTCTTCATTTTTCAGAAGACTGTTTGCAAGGACTTTGATCCAATGCCAGGTGCCACATGGTGAGGCAGGGGGAAGATCAAAACAAAATTTATCTTGATTTCCTGCTTAGGATATAGGTGTGGATAACCTTTTGCAGAGAGACTGAAGAGGGATAGCATTTGGCACTAAACACAACTCCTGGGCACAGGGTTAACTTTTTAGGAGTGGCCTTTTATTTTTAAAGACCTCCAGTTTTGTCCTCTGCCTTATGGTTTGTGACAGCAGACTTGGGCAAGGATTTGGGGCAGTTTAAGAGCATTTGGGAGCTTGTAAGCTCTTGCTATTGTTTTGAAATCCCCAAATAAAATAAACACACAGCTTTGAGGAATAATTGACTGTTTGTGGTCTCACAGTCTGATCAGCCTATTTCCTGAGGGAAATATTTATGTGTGGATGTCTTGGGCTCTGCTGTGAAATATCTAGTGTGAGCAGTCTGAGCAAGAGCAGAGCTGTCAGGATCTCTTATAAATGTCAGTGTGAAGCTAAATGTCCTCATGCTGGAGCAGGTCCAAAGAAGGGCAATGAAGCTGGTGAAGGGTTTAAAGGACAACTCTTACAAGGAGTGGCTGAGAGAACTGGGATAGTTTCACCTGGAGAAAAGGAGGCTGAAGGGAGACTGATACAGGCTGGGCAGGGACTGGCTTGAGAGCAGCCCTGAAGAAAAGGCCTTGGGGATGCTGGTGGATGAGCAGCTCAACAGGAGCCAGCAGTGAGCACTTGCAGCCCAGAAAGCCAAACAGAGCCTGAGCTGCATCAAGAGAAGTGTGGGCAGCAGGATGAGGGAGGTGATTCTCCCTCTCTGCTCCCCTCTCGTGAGGCCCCAGCTGGAGTACTTTGTCCAGTTCTGGAGACCCTATTGTCTGTGTATAAGAGAAGCTGTATCATAACAATTCTTCATATTTCACATTTCCATTCCCATTCCTTTTCTCTTCTCTTCTGATCTTGGCTGTTCTCCTTTGCTCAGGAGAGATAACATGCTTCTGGCTGACCTTGGGATAAGGCTAACCCACTGCTTTCTCTCAACTCCCTTCTCTCTTTTGGGACAGAGGGGTTTGGGGGTGCAGTGGAACAGGCTTCTCTGGTCTTCTGAGCAGGGGGATTTTTGTGTTGTTTGCTAACAGTAAATATCTGTATAATATTGTAAATTACAAGCCCTGTGAGGAGAGGCTGAGGGAGCTGGGATTGTTTAGCCTGGAGAAGAGAAGGATCAGGGGTGACCTCATTGCCCTCTACAACTACCTGAAAGGTGGTTGTAGACAGGAAGGGGTTGGTCTCGTCTCTCAGGCAACCAGCACCAGAACGAGGGGACACAGTCTCAAGCTGTGCCAGGGGAGGTTTAGACTCGAAGTGAGGAAAAAGTTCTTCACCGAGCGAGTCATTCGTCATTGGAATGTGCTGCCCAGGGAGGTGGTGGAGTCGCCGTCCCTGGAGGTGTTCAAGGGGAGATTGGGCATGGCACTTGGTGCCATGGTCTAGTTGTGAGGTCTGTTGGAACAGGTTGGACTTGATGATCCTTGGGGTCTCTTCCAACCTTAGTTATACTGTGATACTGTGATATTGTAAATACTGTGTATTTTGTACATATTCAGTGCATTCCATTGTAGAGTGTAGTTTTTCCTTGTAAACACAGCTTCATTTTCTTCCAAGTGAGTTGGTCTGGCTGAAAGTTAATGCTGGGGGAAACTTCAACACACCACATTACAAAAAGTAATTCTACTTTTCTGCTTGAAATCTGCAGCTAAACTTTAAAGGCATAGCCTAAACCCGCCACAATCCACCCCTTCTAAACAATTTCATTGGCTGCTAAGACTCTCCATCTAATCTAAGACAATACCGACGATAATGAGTAAATAAAGCTCATAGTCCATTCTGGTTATGTCAGATGTAGATGATTTAGAAGTCCAAAAACAAGAAACCAGAAAACAGTTTGTCTCTCTGTAGGTGGGGCAAAGAAAAGGGGCAGGGACTCTCAGGTGACTCAGGGCTCTCAGGGTTCACGCACCATAGATTCCTCATGGATTCTTCCTTTGGGCGTGATGTTGTATCTGCACAACACTCTGAAGTTAAACTCTCTCAGCTAAAGTTAGATTTCTTTGTGGAATACACAACACAAGGATGATCAGAGGGCTGGAGGTCCTCTCCTGTGAGGACAGACAGAGAGTTGGGATTGTTCAATTTGGAGGAGAGAAAGCTCTGAGGAGACCTTATTGTGGCTTTCCAGTATCTGAAAAGGGCCTACAAGAAAGATGGAGAAGGACTTTTTAGGGTGTTGGGTAATGATAGGACTAGGGGGAAGAGGACTTCCAGCACATGGATCAGGATGGAATCCCCTTGCATGTAGTGAACTCACATGTATGCTGCTGCTGCTTCTTAACACACACGGTTCTAGAAAAGGTGATGAAAAAATAAACTACCCAGTTCATTTCTGGCTCCATTTATTGGGCAATTTGGAGTGAAAATTATTTTGTTCCTGGTATTTAGCTCTCTCCTTCAACCTCTGTTTCCTCTCCAGAATATTGGGGGAGGTTCTTCACCCCCTCTACTCTGCCCTAGTGAGGCCACATCTTCAGTACTGTAGCCAGTTCTGAGCTCCTCAGTTCAAGAGAGACAGGGAACTACTGGAGAAGGTCCAGTGATACTGAGGGTCTTGGAGCATCCCTATAAGGAGGAAAGGCTGAGAGACCTGGGGCTGTTGAGCCTGAAGAGAAGACTGAGAAGGGATTTTCCCAATGATCAGCAGGAGCTAAAGGGTGGGGAGAAAGAGGAGGGGACCAGACTAATTTCAGTGGTATCTGGAGATAGGACAAGGGGCAACAGGCACCAATTGAAACCTGGGAGTTTCCATCTGAACAAAAGGAAAAAACTTCTTTTGAGGGCTCCAGAGCCCTGGAGCAGGCTGCCCAGAGAGGCTGTGGGTTCTTCTTCTCTGGAGAGATTCCAAACTCACCTAGACATTGTGATCCTGTGCATCCTGCTCTGGACGGCCCTAGGGGGAGGTTGGACTAGATAATCTCCAAGTCCCCCACCACACTGGGTTTCTGTGACTCTGCTGGGGTAAGAGCAACAGCAGCCCAGCCAGTACTAAAGCAATATGTTTTTTAAAAGCCAGTTGTGCTTTGTTGCTGATCTTGTTGTAGAGAAACCCAGCTATGTGTGAGTTCCTGACTCTGTCTGTGTATAGCAAGGATGCCAGGATGAGTGTTGCTCATTCTTTCACAGCATAGTTCACAGGTTCACAGGATCAGAGGATGCTAGGGGTTGGAAAGGACTTCTGGAGATCATTGAATCCAACCCCCCTGCCACAGCAGTACCATAGAATCTAGTGCAGATGACCCTAAACTGACCAAGAAGGGATTACATCCCATGGATGTGATCTTCAGTATGAAGTTGAGGGATCACCAAGTTGAGGGATCTTCTTCAGTGACTGGTGTCTGAGGAGGACTCTGTTACAGGATCACAGGATGTTAGGGGTTGGAAGGGAACTCCAAAGATCATTGAGTCCAACCTCCCTTCCAGAGCAGGACCATAGAATCCAGCACAGATCACACAGGACACATCCAGATGGGTCTTGAAAGTCTCTGGAGAAGGATACTCCACAACCTTTCTGGGCAGCCTGTTCCGGGGCTCTGTGACCCTCACAGTGAAGAAGTTCCTCCTCATATTTTCAGAAAGCAAATCACATCCTGGGCTGTATCAAGAGATTAGGTGATTAGTACTGTGTCCAGTTCTGGAGCTCCTATTACATCCTGGAACATGTCCAGGGAAGGGCCACAAGGATGATCAGAGGGCTGGAGCTCCACTCCTGTGAGGACAGACTGAGGGAGTTGGGGCTGTTCAGTCTGAAGAGAAGACTCCAAGAAGACCTAATTGTGGCCTTCCAGTAGCTGAAGGGGGCTACAAGGAAGCGGGTGAGGGACTTTTTTAGGGTGTCAGGCTGTGATAGGACTGGAGGGGAATGGAGCAAAACTAGAAATGGGTAGATTCAGATTGGATGTTAGGAAGAAGTTCTTCCCCATGAGGGTGGTGAGACACTGGAACAGGTTGCCCAGGGAGATGGTGGAAGCCTCATCCCTGGAGGTTTTTAAGGTCAGGCTGGATGTGGCTCTGGGCAACCTGATGTAGTGTGAGGTGTCCCTGCTCATGGCAGGGGGCTTGGAACTAGCTGATCCTTGAGGTCTCTTCCAACCCTAACAATTCTATGATTCTGTGTTGAGGTGGAGCCTCCACTGCATCAGTGCATCTCAGCTCCCTTACAAAGGTGAGGGTTGGTTTCTGTGCTACGGCTGCTGGAGAAGAAGTGGAAAATAACAAGTAGAGAATGTGAAAAATAAGGTACTACAGGCATTGTAAATGTGGTAGTTAAAGTATACGAGATAGGAACGAGAGCCTTCGGCCTTGCCAAGGAATTTTGTCCTTTCATCGCTCTGCAGATAAATGGCTTTTAAACCACTCGTGCTAGTTTTGAACGTCTAGAATTCAGAGTTAATCTGAACAGAACCAAATTTTATAGTAGGCACCAGAGCAGGTTTGTTTTCCAATGGCTTTTCCAGGGACCTGCTGCTCCAGACTGCAAAGGACAGACGGAGGAGAAGGGGGGGAGGGGGAAGCTCTGGAAACAGATCTGTAGCCCTCTCAGTCAGACGTCGGCAAGAGAAACACAACGAGATTGAGTTACATCAAAGCCTTACAGAGACACATCAACACAGTCCCTGAAAAACAGAATTCTTCACAGGCATATTCTCTGTGAAGTCTGCAGAAATCAGAGACAAATCCTCCTTGCTCAACAGCTTTGGAAGGATTTGCGCTCCAAGGAGACCTTATTGTGGCCTTCCAGTATCTGAGAGGGGTGGCAGGAAAGCTGGGGAGGGACTTTTCAAGGTGTCAGGGAGTGATAGGACTGAGGCGAATGGAGCAAAACTAGAAGTGGGGAGATTCAGACTGAATGTTAGGAGGAAGTTCTCCACTATGAGAGTGGTGAGACATTGGAACAGGTTGCCCAGGGAGGTGGTGGAAGCCTCATCCCTGAAGGTTTTGACGGCCAGGCTGGATGTGGCTCTGAGCAGCCTGATGTAGTGTGAGGTGTCCCTGCCCATGGCAGGGGGGTTGGAACTAGCTGATCCTTGAGGTCCCTTGCAACCCTGACAATTCTATGATTCTATGATTCAAACCAACCTGGCTGAAGGGAGACTAGAAGGGATGCTGAGATCAGTGTCCAGCTCAGATGGTCTCACCCAGGACCTGTAAAGGGAAGGGTGGCTTGAATGGTGATTGTAGAGATCAGCCAGTGATACTTTGACTGAGATTTGGTCTTACAACAGCACCTCTGCTTCTGTTCAACTCATCTTCCATCCCCTACACTGCCTGGAAGTTATTTACAACATCTTCATACCCCTTGCAGACAGCACCCTGGACCAAACTTTACTAAGGAATTTGGATTTGTTGGCTGCAGTGCAAAGGGGTGGGGGAGAAATGCCATAATAAAACAAGAGCCTGTCAGGAGAATCAGCTGCCTGTATTGCCTCCACAGGAGAACAACCTGTACTGCCTCATGGTGCTGCAGGGCTTGATCCCATCAGCCTCTGTGTGATCACAGTATAGGGGGGGTTGGAAGAGACCTCTGGAGATCATTTAGTCCAAACCTCCTACTAAAGCAGGGACACCCAGGGCAGGTTGCACAGTATTGTGTCCAGCTTGGTTTTGAATCTCTCCAGAGAAGGAGAATCCACAGCTTCTCTTGGTACCCTCGCAGGAATGAAGTTTTTCCCCAGGGTCACATGGCACTTCTTGGGTTCCAGTTTGTGCCCATTGCCCCTTGTCCTGTTGCTGGATGACACTAAAAAGAGCCTGGTCCCATCCTCTTGACCTCCACCCTTCAGCTATTCATCAGCATTGAGAAGATCTCTGTCAGCTCACAGCTGAGCATGTTTTCATGGTCTCGGTCTTCCTTTTGTTGGTTGAGGACTACCAGGACAAGCTGGGCCAGAGGACCACTGTTCCTTTCAGGCCCAAGTCCCTCTCCTGGGCTATACACCATCCACGTGCTGACGTTCCTGGGGCAAATGTGTGGTGGTGAGTGGAGCAGAAGGATGGCTGAGATGGCAGCAGGCAGCTTGGTGCTGCATCATGACATCACACAAAGTTATCACCTGCCTTTGACTCAAGCCCTTAAAGCTTGGGCTAGGCAAAGCACCTGGGAACAGAGCAGATCCCAGCCTGTCCTCCATGGTTACCACAAAAACTCTCTGGACCACCCATTAACAGGAAGCAAGGGAGAACGTTTCAGCTCCTTCAAGAAACTGGAAGGCCACTTCCCTTCTGCTCTAATGGTAAGACATGCACCCTGGGCCAAGGTGAGAAGAGACCCTTATAGAAGTTCATCTGAGGGGTGCCTGGTGGCACCAAGAAGATGCATATCAAAGGCTTTTCTCAACATGCATTTGGGGTTTCTGCTTTCATTTCCTTGACTTCATAAAATCATAGAATGGTTTGGGTTGGAAGCAAGCCTTAAAGATCATCTATCCCAACATTCCTGTAGTGAGCATGAAGGTCTGCAACTAGATCAGGCTTCTGTGATTTTGCTACATAGGCAATGACATCAAGATGAGTCAAAGAGGGATGGCCTGGGCAGTGAGGCACACAGAGGGGATGGACTCAAAGGAAAACCTTGCTTTTGCCTGGTCCCTAGCAAAATCTGGAGCAGCTGAAGTCCAAGTTCAGATGTTATGTCCCTCTAATCTCAGCAGTTCTGGAATAGGTGAGGACACAAGGACATTTACATCTGTGCCAGTGTTGTCACAAGAGCCTGATATGACACTTCAGGTTAACTTTGCAGGCCCAAGCCACAAGGGACAGAAAACCAGTTCAAATCACAAGATTTGCTGCAGTTTAGCAGTCCACAGTGGTGACAGTCCAGGTCTCGGCCTCTTTCCCAGAAGACAGGTGTCTCAGCTGGTTGGCCCACTGAGCACAGATGAAAAGACAGGCAGGGGAGGTGGCCACATTAGACATAGATCACACTTCTACAGCAGCAGTGAGCTCTTGAAAGCTTGCAAAGAGCTCTTGAAACTTGCAAAGAAGATCATAGACTCATAGAATTGTCAGGGGTGGAAGGGACCTCAAGGATCATCCAGTTCCAAGCCCCCTGCCATGGACAGGGACACTTCACACTAGATCAGGTTGCTCAGAGCCACATTCAGTCTGGCCTTAAAAGCATCCAGGGATGAGGCTTCTACCACCTCCCTGGGCAACCTGTTCCAGTCTCTCACCACCCTCATGGTTGGAGAACTTCTTCCTAACATCCAATCTGAACCTATCCACTTCTAGTTTTGCTCCAAAGGACAATGATGAAACAAAGAGTTGCCCATAGTGGAGCATTTCTTCATCTGCAAGTTGTCTGCTGGTGCCCCACAGTTCTACCTTGCTGTTATAGTCCAAGCACTACCAATCCTTCAGCTGAAAGATCATTCCTGGGGACTATGTCTGCACTCTCTCTCTGGAAACATGGATGCACAGGGTGTGAGCATGCTGGCTCCTCAAGCAGAGCCACCACTGCAGCTAGACTGATTTGTCATCTGAGCAAGCTCTGTTTTCACAGCCCCTTGGAAGCT
This sequence comes from Dryobates pubescens, assembly GCF_014839835.1. Classification (NCBI taxonomy): domain Eukaryota; kingdom Metazoa; phylum Chordata; class Aves; order Piciformes; family Picidae; genus Dryobates; species Dryobates pubescens. The sequence goes on along the minus strand of NC_071621.1, from coordinate 14,399,742 downwards.
TGTTCCAGGACTTTGCTGATCTGATGCTTAGGAAACTTCATCTAATTTCCAGACTAAATTTATCCCCGGCCAATTAAAACCTTCTTGTTCTCGTGCCAATCTTTTTTTCCTTCTTCTTCTTTTTCTTTCATTCCAGTGTTTCTTTTTGCTCCTGGCTATTTTTACCTCTCATGTGGAACAGCACTCATTTCCCCTCACAGCTGCTGTTGTGCTGAGCTGAAAATCCATGCTCTGCAGATGACAAGTTCTCCATCCTCTCGCCCATGTCCTGGCACTTTCCTGCACCTGCTTGGTCTGAATGACTCATTCATGGACATGACTGACCAGGCTTGCAGGAGAGAATGCAGACATTCTCTTGCCAACACCACATGCTTTCCTGAGCAGTGAATATGAAGACCCATGAGATATTGCTCCTGGAGGTGAATTAAACTCTAACCTTTCCTCTTTGTGTTTTTCTTGACTCAGGGAGAGATTTCTTTCATCCCTGCTGGGATCATCCACATGCCAGAGAATATGAAACATCTCCTGAGGAGTGTTAGCTGTAAACCTCAGGTGAGTTGTGGCCTTGGGGTCCAGTTGGTAAGTCACAGCCACCCATCCCATGTCACAGCATTTTGCATATTCCTTTTGGAGATGATTCTTGGGTTTAGGGCAAGAAGAAAAGGCACATTGGAAGACGATTGTGTCAAATTTCATTCTGTATTTTGCAGAGCTGGAAAAAGAAAGAAGCAAATACCATGAGAAATCAATTTCAGCATGATGGGGCAACTTGCTAGATGCTATTTTCAATGAGTAATGTCTTTTCCCTTCCCTTCCCTTCCCATCCATCATTGCTTCTGTTGGTGAGAGCTAGAGTAGTTCAGCATGGAGAAGAGAATGCTCCATGGGGACCTCATTGCAGCCTTTCAGTACTTAAAAGGGGCTGATAAGAAAGATGGGAGCAATCATTCTAGCAGGGCATGTTTAAAAGGACAGGGGGTGATGGCTTTAAACTAAAAGAAGGGGGATTTAGACTAGAGAGAACAAAGAAATTGTCTCACAGTGAGGGTGGTGAAACTCTGGCAGAAATTGCCCAGAGAGGTGGTAGAAGCCCCATCCTTGAAAACATTCCAGGTCAGGTTGGATGGGGCTCTGAGTAACCTGATCCAGTTGCAGATGTTTGGACTAGGTGACTTCTAAAGGTACCTTCCAACTCAAGCCCTTCCCCTTCCCCTTCCCCTTCCCCTTCCCCTTCCCCTTCCCCTTCCCCTTCCCCTTCCCCTTCCCCTTCCCCTTCCCCTTCCCCTTCCCCTTCCCCTTCCCCTTCCCCTTCCCCTTCCCCTTCCCCTTCCCCTTCCCCTTCCCCTTCCCCTTCCCCTTCCCCTTCCCTTTCCCTTCCTCCCCCCTAGAAAGCTCACAAATCTTTTGGTTTTTTCATAAGGAAGATGATGGATTTGGGAGGTGTAAGTCATACCTGGAATGGATACACTAGAAGGACAAACAGGTTACTGTTATTTGACACAGAATTAACAGCTTAGTCATGACATGCTCTAGAGACATTGCCACCAGGATCCACAACTTTGCTGAACTTCCCCAGGTGGTGAGACACTGGCACAGGTTGCCCAGGCAGGTGGTGGAAGCCTCATCCCTGAAGGTTTTTAAGGCCAGGATAGATGTGGCTCTGGGCAACCCGATGTAGTGTGAGGTGTCCCTGCCCATGGCAGGGAGTTGGAACTGGATGATCCTTGAGGTCCCTTCCAACCCTAACAATTCTGTGATTCTAAGAACTTCTGCTCAATCCCTGTGCTTCTTGATGGGAAGCAAAAAACAAATTAGGGTCTCTCTGAAACTCATCTACAGGATGAATTTCAGCCAGTAATGAACTAAACCACTCTGGAACAGGCTGCCCATGGGGGGTTGTATCGTCTCCCTCTCTGGAAATATTCAAGACCCCCCTGGATGTGTTCCTGTGTGATCTGGTCTACGTAACCCTGCTCTGGCAGGGGGGTTGGGACTGGATGATCTCTTGAGGTCCCTTCCAGCCCCTAACATTCTCTGATTCAAGGAATAACAGGTACAAACTTGAACATAGAAGGTTTCAGCTCAACATGAGGAGAATCTTCTTTACTGTGAGGGTGACAGAGCACTGGAGCAGGCTGCCCAGAGAGGTTGTGGAGTCTCCTTCTCTGGAGACTTTCCAAATCCACCTGGATGCCTTCCTGTGCAGACTACCCTGGGTGACCCTGCTTTGGCAAGGGGTTGGACTCAATGATCTCTGGAAGTCCCTTCCAACCTCTAATGTTCTGTGATTCTGTGAAACCACCTAATCCACTTGGATGATGGTACCACATGTGGTGAGTCACTGGCCAAAGAATGCATGACCAGGGATTTGAATTTATCCTGAATTTCACAGTATCACAGTTTCACAGTACATTAGAGGTTTGAAGGGACCTCCAGAGATCATCAAGTCCAATCCCTCTGCCAAAGCAGAATCACCCAGGGTAGTCTGCACAGGAAGGCATCCAGGTGGGTTTGGAAAGTCTCCAGAGAAGGAGACTCCACAACCTCTCTGGGAAGCCTGCTCCAGGGCTCTGGCACCCTCACTGTGAAGAAGTTTCTCTTCCTGTTGAGCTGAAACCTTCTATGTTCAAGATATATTCAACTGCTTGGGCTTTTCACAGGTGATGTCAGCACCACCCCCCAGAAACATCACTGCAAGTTTGGAAATCATCTTCCCTGTTATTGTAACTGCTGAAGTAACAGGCAGATGCTTTCTCTGGATTTCACCTTTCCAAATTGTGGTGAAATAATTATTTTCCTCTATTAAAAAAAAAAGAAAGGAGAATAAGATGATAATATGTTATTAAGTACCAGCCAGGGAATGCAGTCAGACAAATGCAATACCAAAGTGTTGCCAATTCTTGTGATTTTTATCTGGGCCCTTTATTACATGTTTTAAAACCCCCAGACTTCAGAGTCACGGGATTAGATACAAATCTCAGGTTTCCCTTCCTTTGTTTTCCCTTTTAATAAAGGGAAGGAAAGAAAAGTTTGAAAAGGTTTTGTAGGTGTATTCTGTTGATTCAAAAAGCAGATGAAAGAATGCATGGCAAAAAATAACGGGGGTGGGGGGAGGGGAAGAAAAAAAAAAGACATTAAAAATATGAAGTAAAATTGGAAACTGTTAAAAAATGATATATTTTTAAATCTGTGGTTTAGAGCTGAAAAACTGAATTTTTAAAGCAATTTTTTTTTTTTAGAGCTGAAAGATTAAATTGAAATTTTAAGCATTTTTTTTTCTTAGAGCTGAAAGGTTAAACTGAATTTTTAAAGCAGTTTTTTAGAGCTGAAAGAGTAAGCTGATTTTTTTTTAAAGTCATTTTTTAGAGCTGAAAAAATTAACTGAATTCTTTAAAGCATTTTTTAGAGCTGAAAGAGTGAACTGAATTTATTGAAGCATTTTTTAGAGCCTAAAAAGTAAACGGATTTTTTTTTAAAGCAGTTATTTTAGAGCTGAAAAATTTAACTGATTTTTTTAAAGCATTTTTTTAGAGCTGAAAGAGTAAACTGAATTTTTTAAAAGCAGTTTTCTAGAGCTGAAAAATTTGACTGAATTTTTTAAAAGCATTTTTTGGAGCCTAAAAAGTAAATTGATTTTTTTTTTTAAAGCAGTTATTTTAGAGGTGGAAAATTTAACTGATTATTTTAAAGCAGCTTTTTAGAGCTGAAAAATTTAACTGATTTTTTAAAAGCAGCTTTTTAGAGCTGAAAGAACAAACTGAATGTTTTTAAAGCAGCTTTTTACAGCTGAAAGAGTAAACTGAATTTTTTAACACAATTTTTTAGAGCTGAAAGAGCAAACTGAAATTTTTTTAAGCATTTTTTAGAGCTGAAAAAAATTAACTGAATTTTATAAAGCATTTTTAGAGCCTAAAAAGTAAACTGATTTTTTTAAAAGCAGTTATTTTAGAGCTGAAAATTTTAACTGATTTTTTTAAAGCATTTTTTAGAGCTGAAAGAGTAAACTGAATTTTTTTAAAGCAGTTTTTTAGAGCTGAAAAATTTAACTGAATTTTTTAGAAGCATTTTTTAGAGCCTAAAAAGTAAACTGATTTTTTTTTTTAAAGCAGTTATTTTAGAGCTGGAAAATTTAACTGATTTTTTTTTTAAAGCAGCTTTATAGAGCTGAAAGAGTAAACTGAATTTTTTTAAAGCAGTTTTTTAGAGCTGAAAGAGCAAACTGAATGTTTTTAAAGCAATTTTTTAGAGCTGAAAAAATTAACTGAATTCGTGAAAGCATTTTTTAGAGCTGAAAGAGTGAACTGAATTTCTTAAAAGCAGTTTTTTAGTACTGAAAAAGTAGACTGAATTTTTTAAAAGAAGCTTTTTAGATCTGAAAGAGCAAACTGAATTTTTTTAAAGCATTTTTTTAGAGCTGAAAAATCTAACTGTATTTTTTAGAGCCTAGAAAGTAAAGTGAATTTTTTTAAAGCAGCTTTTTTAGAGCTGAAAAGTCTAACTGTATTTTTTAGAGCCTAGAAAGTAAAGTGAATTTTTTTAAAGCAGTTTTTTAGAGCTGAAAAGTCTAACTGTATTTTTTAGAGCCTAGAAAGTAAAGTGAATTTTTTTAAAGCAGCTTTTTTAGAGCTGAAAAATTTAACTGATTTTTTTTAAAGCATTTTTAAAGCATTTTTTTTGAGCTGAAAGAGTCAACTGAATTTTTAAAGCAGTTTTTTAGAGCTGAAAGAGTAAACTGATTTTTTTAAAGCAATGTTTTAGAGCTGAAAGAGCAAACTGAAATTTTTTTAAGCAGTTTTTTAGAGCTGAAAAATTTAACTGATTTTTTTTTAAAGCAGCTTTTTAGAGCTGAAAGAGTAAATTGATTTTTTTTTAAGCAATTTTTAAGAGCTGAAAGATTAAACTGATTTTTTTTTTAAGCAATTTTTAAGAGCTGAAAGATTAAACTGATTTTTTTAAAGCAGTTTTTAGGGCTGAAATTTTAACTTATTTTTTTAAATCAGTTTTTTAGATTTGAAAAATTAACTGAATTTTTTTAAATCAGTTTGTTAGAGCTGAAAAATCTAACTGCATTTTTTAGAGCCTAGAAAGTAAAGTGAATTTTTTTAAAGCAGTTTTTTTAGAGCTGAAAAATTTAACTGATTTTTTTTTTTTTAAGCATTTTTAAAGCATTTTTTGGAGCTGAAAGAGTAAACTGAATTTTTAAAGCAGTTTTTTAGAGCTGAAAGAGTAAACTGATTTTTTTAAAGCAATTTTTTAGAGCTGAAAGAGCAAACTGAATTTTTTTTAAGCAGTTTTTTAGAGCAGAAAAATTTAACTGATTTTATTTAAAAGCAGCTTTTTAGAGCTGAAAAAGTAAACTGATTTTTTTTTTAAGCAATTTTTAAGAGCTGAAAGATTAAACTGATTTTTTTTTTAAGCAATTTTTAAGAGCTGAAAGATTAAACTGATTTTTTAAAGCAGTTTTTAGGGCTGAAAATTTTAACTTATTTTTTTAAATCCATTTTTTAGAGCTGAAAAATCTAACTGCATTTTTTAGAGCCTAGAAAGTAAAGTGAACTTTTTTAAAGCAGTTATTTTAGAGCTGAAAAATTTAACTGATTTTTTTAAAAGCATTTTTTAGAGCTGAAAGAATAAACTGATTTCTAAAGCATGTTTTGGAGCTGAAAGAGTAAACCGAATTTTTAAGCAGTTTTTTAGAGCTGAAAGAGTAGACTGAATTTTTAAAGCGGTTTTTTAGAGCTGAAAAAAATAAACTGAATTTTTTTAAAGCATTTTTTAGAGCTGAAAGAGTAAATTGAATGTTTTTTAAGCAGTTTTTTTAGAGCTGGAAGAGAAAAGTAAACTGATTTTTTTTAAAGCTGCTTTACAAGGGAAGTGAATGCAGCTATGAAAAGAATAATAAAACTCCAATGTGTAATAACTGAGGAAGCTTAAGAGAGAGAAAAAAAAAAAGGAAGAAAAGCCTAGAAACTACAAATTGCAGAGATTTCTGAGGAAGAGAAGTACTCCAGGGGGAGAACAGGAGGAGAGCAAAGCTGGGACAATAAGTGGGAGGTTTTAATAAACCCAGATCAGAAAGAATTCTAAGTTTATATTGGTTCATGGACAGATGGGGATGTCTCAGTGCAAGAAGGACATGAACCAGTTGGGGTGGGACCAGAGGAGGCCACAAAAATGATGTGAGGTCTGGAAGCCCAGTGCTGAGAGGACAGGCTGAGAGAGTTGGGGTTGTTCAGCCTGGAGAAGAGAAGGCTCCAAGGAGACCTTCTGGTGACCTTTTAGTAATTAGAGGGGACCTATAGGTAAGATGGGGACACTTTTTAACAGAGGTTTTTGTGACAGACCAAGGAGTGATGGCTTGAAACTAAAAGGGGGAGATTCAGACTAGATCAAAGGAAGACATTTTTTACAGTGAGGGTGGTGAAACACTGTCCCAGATTGTCCAGAGGGGTGGTACATGTCCCATCACCATTGCTGGGGGTGTTCAGGGAGAGGCTTGACAGGATGCTTGGTTCCATGGTTTAGTTGATTAGGTGGTGTTGGACAGGATGATCTTGAAGGTCTCTTCCAACCTGGTTTATTCTATTCTATTCTATTCTATTCTATTCTATTCTATTCTATTCTATTCTATTCTATCCCTAGAATCATTGAAGGTCAGGTTGTTTGGGGATCTGAGAAACATGACCTAGTAAGATGTCTCTGCTCAGTGCAGGGGGGTTGGAAGGACAATTTAAGAAGGACATTGAGACTCTTCAACGTGTCCAGAGAAGGGCAACAAGGCTGGGGAGAGGCCTTGAGCACAGCCCTGTGAGGAGAGGCTGAGGGAGCTGGGGTTGCTTAGCCTGGAGAAGAGGAGGCTCAAGGGAGACCTTACTGCTGTCTACAACTACCTGAAGGGTGGTTGGAGCCAGGAGAGGGTTAGTCTCTTCTCCCAGGCAACCAGCACCAGAACAAGAGGACAGAGTCCCAAGCCGCACCAGGGGAAGTTTAGGCTGGAGGTGAGGAGAAAGTTCTTCCCAGAGAGAGTCGTTCGCCATTGGAATGTGCTGCCCAGGGTGGTGGTGGAGTCACCATCCCTGGAGGTGCTCAAGAGGGGATTGGACATGGCACTTGGTGCCATGGTCTAGTAGTCATGAGGTCTTGGGTGACAGGTTGGATTTGATGATCTTTGAGGTCTTTTCCAACCTTATTGATTCTATAAGACCCAGGTCTTTCTCTGCTGGGCAGCTTTCCAGCCACTCTTCCCCACACCTGTAGGATTGCGTGGGGTTGGTGTGACCAAAGTGCAGGATCCAGCACTTGACCTGTTTGAATTTCAGAAGTCAAAGCAGAGGCTGCAGTTCTGGAAAAGGTTAAGAGAAGGAAAAAATGGATGCCCCATCCCTGGAAGTGTCCAAGACCAGGCTGTAATCTAGCAATATTGGTAGGACATTGTTCAAGATAACCTGATGAAGTGACCACCTTGCAACCAGATTCCTGACTCAGGTGGGAGTTGGATTTAGCTGAGATCAACCTGCATTTCTATTTATTATCCTGACAGAAAAATTTGGCCACCATAAAGAGTGTCATGCAACCTTGACATGTCCTACTCCATAGGCTTTAAATGGTTTAAATAGATCTCAGGAAACTGCCCTGGGAAATGCTGCAGGGAAGAAACTGTCAGTAGTGAACTGCAGCTCAACAAATGCAAGGACAGCAAACCAGGTCCTCTGGGGAAACCTGAGGGCATGTTTACTGATGGAAACGTGGGACACCTTCACAGAAATATTCAGGTTGGAAAAGACCCTCAGGGTCCAAGTCCAACCTAGAACCCTACTCTACAAGGGTCACCCCTAAACTGTAACCCCAAGCACCACATCCAAATGACCTTTAAACACATCCAGGGTTGGTGACTCAACCACCTCTTTGGGCAGCCCATTCCAATCCTTAGATCTCTCTCCAACCCTATTTGAAATGATTATGGTGGATTCACTCTGGGAGTGGTGAGGCATCAGAACAGGTTGCCCAGAGGAGTTGCGGATACCCCATCCCTGAAAGTGTTCAAGGCCAGGCTGATGTGGCTTTGAACAATTGAATGTAGTGGAATTTGTCCCTGCTCTGCTTGGAATTAGGTGAGCTTTAAGGTCCCTTCCAACCCAAACCATTCTCTGATTCTGTAGCACCCCAGCCTGGTGGTGAGGTGGAGGTGGGGTGGCTTCCTTCAGCAGACAGCTGAGATCATTCCAGAAACTCTTGGTAGTTTGGTTTGGTTGGTTTTTTTTTTTCCCCCTCTACCACCCCCACCACATGCTCACAGCCTTGTGCCTGCTTTTCTTACAGCACTGATGTCAGCACATGGGCCTGTTCTTTCCCTCAGCTTTTTCCTGACAGGAATATGAGTTTCAGGTGGTGAAGCAATCTGGGGATCTGGTTTCTGGGGACAGCACCTGCCTGGATTTGCTGTGGTGGCTCCAGGTGAACCTCTTGGGGCTATTATTCCCACCTTGTAGTTGTATTGTTCTCTTGACTTTCCACAGTTAAGATCCTGAACAGCATCTGCCACCTTTGGAATGTTAAAAAACCCACAAACAAAACAAAACAAAACAAAACAAAAAACACCCACCCCATCCCCCCCCCCAAAAAAAGGGAACCAGTTGAAAGGTTCTGAGCATTATTGTGGTAATTAAGAGTCAAATTCTGGATGGAGCTCAGTGCTTCTGGGAAACTGAGCTGGAGAAGGTTATGCAAAAGTCTATAAACACCTTAGATTTCAGGAAGCCTTACTGGTGTGTGGAACAGCAGACAGAGGGTGAGACTGGAGAGTGGGAAAATCATGGACGATGCTGAACTTGGTGTTTTATAGGGCTGGGGTCAGACCATGGGGTCCAAACTCCTGGTGCAGCCTTGCAGTACAGCCTGGGTGCTCTGAAACACAGAATCACAGATTGTCAGGGGTTGGAAGGCACCTCTAAAGAACATAGAGTCCAATCCCCCTGCCAGAGCAGGGTCACCTAGAGTAGGTCACACTGGAACATGTCCAGGCAAGTTGTGAATGTCTCCAGAAATGAAGACCCCACAATGTCTCTGGGCAGCCTGTTCCAGTGATTTGTCACTCTCACAGTGAAAAAGATTTTCCTTATGCTTATGTGGAACCATCTGTTCTCCAGCTTGGTGAGAAGCAGAGGTGAATGGCTGGAGGAGAGAATAGGCAAGAAGATGCAAAATGCATGGATTTGGTACCTCAAAAAGGGGACTTAGCATAGAATCATACAATCATAGAATGGTTTGGGTTGGAATTGACCTTTAAAAGTCAACTACGTCAACACCCCTGCAGTCAGCAGGGACAGCAAAAACAGGTTGCTCAGAGGCCCCAGACAACCTGACCTGGAAGGGTTCCAGGGATGGGGCATGTATTGCTTCTCTGGGTAACCTGGGACAGGGTCTCATCACCCTCGCTGTAAAATAATGTCTTTGATCTAGTCTGAATCTCACTCTCTTTTAGTTCAAACACATCACCCCTTGTCCTCTCACAGCAGGCCCTGATAAAAAGTCTCTCCCCAGCTTTCTTACAGGTTCCCTTCAAGTATTGAAAGGTCACATAAGGTCTCGCTGGAGCCTTTTCCTCTCCAAGATGAAGACCACCAGCTCCCTCAGCCTCTCCTCACAGGGCTGTGCTCCAGACCCCTCCCCAGTCTTGTTGCCCTTCCCTGGACATGTTCCAGCATCTCTACATCATTCTTTAACTGAGGAGCCCAGAACTGGACACAGAACTCAAGGAGTGGCCTAACCAGTGCTGAGAACAGGGCACAATGACCTCCCTGCTCCTGCTGGCCACACTATTCCTGATACAGGCCAGGATGCCATTGGCCTTCTTGGCCACCTGGGCACACTGCTGGCTCATGTTCAGCCTACCGTCAACCAGTACCCCCAGATCCCTCTCTGCCTGACTGCTCTCCAGTCACTCTGTCTCTAGCCTGTAGTGCTGCACGGGGTTGTTGTGGCCAAAGTGCAGAATCTGGCACTTGGACTTGTGAAATGCCATCCTGTTGAAGTAGATCCCTGTGCCCCTTGAACTGGGGAAGCCCAGACCTGGACGCAACACTCTAGGTGGGGCCTCACTAGGGCAGAGCAGAGGGGAAGAAAGAGCTTGTCAGTGGTCCTGGAGAAGAAAAAAAAAGGAAAAGAAAAAAGGCAAAAAAGCAGAGGAATGAAACCCAGAACAGAACAGGGAGTCTAATGGAGCTTGCCTGAATTCCCCTGAGGGAAAGAAAAGGTTTTACCCGGTTGCTGGGCTGATGGTAACTGAGCAGAGCCCTTTCTGCTTGCTCTATCACACGGCTAATAAAACTTCTGTGCTCCACACGTAGCAGATGGTTTTGTGGCTGATGCATGAACCAGAAGGAGATCCTGTTCCCATTCCCTGCAGCTTTCCTGGCTCTGCAGTGCTAGAAAGAGCAAAGGTCGCTTGCAAATTACTGTAGATGTTGATAATGTAGCAGAGCAGGGCTGTTAAATGAGGGATCATTGAGAAGAGGTGGAGAGGGAGAGAAGGCTGAGATCTCAAACGCTGCCTTGAGAGACACCACAGTGTCTTTCATCAGAAAGGAGGCATTTTAAAAGCTGTCTTCATTGAATCACAGAATTATTTCTGCTGGAAAAGCCCTTAAAGGTCATCAAGTCCAACTGTCAGACTAACACCACCATGACCTTTAAGCTGTGTCCTGAAGTGCCCTGTCCACAGGTTCTTGACTCCACCACCTCCCTGGGCAGCCTGTTCCAAGGCCCAACCACTTTTTCAGTAAACAAATTTTCCCTCATATCCAACATAAGCCTCCTCTGGTGCAACTTGAGAACATTTCCTCTTGTTCTATCACCTGCTACTAGGGAGGAGAGACCAACCCCCTCCTCACTCCCACCTCCTTTCAGGGAGTTGTAGAGAGCAAGGTCTCCCCTCAGCCTTTTTTTCTCCAGAGTAAGTGACCAAAGTTCCCTCAGCTGCTCCTCATAAGACTTGTGCTCTAGACCCTCCACCAGCTTCATTGCCTTTCTCTGAATCCACTCCAGCCCCTCAATATCTTTTTTGTAGCGAAGGGCTCAACAACTGAACCAAATATTCAAGCTGTGGCCTCACCATTGTCCTGCTGTACACTCTGTTGCTGATCCAAGCCAGGATGCCATGACCACCTGGGCACATGTTGGTTCGTGTTCAGCCAGCCATCAATCAACACTCCCAGGTGCTTTTTTACTGGGCAGCTTTCCAGCCATTCTTCCTCAGTCCTGTAGCATTGCATGGGGTTGGTGTAACCCAAGTGCAGGACCCAGCACTTGGCCTTGTTGAAGCTCACACAGATGACCTCAGCCCAATGATCTATACTGTCCAGATGCCTCTGCAGAGCCTTCCACCAACACTCCCACTCGATCTGGTGTACATTTGCAGACTTACTGAAAGTGCACTCATTCCTCTCATCCAGATCACTGACTGGGGCTTTAAAAGGCTGAAGTGACATAGCAGACTCTGACAGGGACCTTCTTCAGCTGGCCTTCTGCCTGCATCAAAAATCTCCCTAGCTTGAGTGTGGACATCCATGCAGCAAATTGCTCCTTCCTGATGATAGGTTCACTTCTCTCAGTTCCCAATAGAAGAGAATAGAATAGAATAGGATAGAACAGAACAGAATAGAACACAATAAACCAGGTTGGAAGAGACCATCAAGATCATTGTGTCCAACCCATCATCCAACACTATCTAATCAACTAAACCATGGCACCAAGCACCCCATCAAGTCTCTTCCTAAACACCTCCAGTGATGGTGACTTTCACACAGGCCAGGTAGGCAGCAATCATTCCTTGGCATAAATCTGTCATACTTCACCATTTCCTATGCAGAAGATCGCTCAGGACTAGGTACCATCCAAAGCAACAACTTCAAGGCTTTCTTTGTAAGAAGAGATGAGCATGAAAACACAAAGAGTGTAAGGAGTGCAGTGATCATAGAATCATAGAATAGTCCAGGCTGGAAGAGACCTCCAAAGGTCATCCAGTCCAACCTCCCTGCAGTCAGCAGGGACATCCTCAACTAGCTCAGGTTGCCCAGAGCTCTCTCAAGCCTCACTTTGAATATCTCCAGGGATGGGGCCTCAACCACCTCCCTGGGCAACCTGTTCCAGTGTTCCACCACCCTCATGGTGCAGAACTTGGTCCTGACATCCAACCTAATTCTGCTCTTCTCTTGTTTGAAGCCATTGCCTCTTGTCCTGTCCCCACAGGCCTCTGCAAACAGTCTCTCTGCAGCCTGCCTGTAGCCCCCTTCAGGTACTGGCAGGCTGCTATTAGGTCTCCCTGGAGCCTTCTCTTCTCCAGGCTGAACACCCCCAGCTCCCTCAGTCTGTCCTCACAGCAGAGCTGCTCCAACCCCCTGAGCATTTTCCTGGCCCTCCTCTGGACCTGCTCCATCAGCTCCAGGTCCTTCCTGTGCTGAGGGCTCCAGACCTGCACACAGCACTCCAGCTGAGGTCTCCCCAGAGCAGAGCAAAGTGGCAGAATCACCTCTCTGGCTCTGCTGCCAGCGCTGCTTTGGCTGCAGCCCAGGCTGCCCTTGGCCTTCTGTGCTGCAAGCTCACACTGCCTGCTCATGTCCAGCTTTTCATCCACCAGCACCCCCAAGTCCTTTTCCTCAGGGCTGCTTTCTACACCTCCTGCTGTCTGTAGTGATAGCAAGGATTGTTCTGGCCCAGGAGCAGAACTCTGCACTTGCTCTTGTTGACCCTCATGGGCTCCACCAGTTTGGGGTTTAAAAGTGACCAGCTTGTGTATGGCAAGTGTGGAAGTTATTGTGGCCTTTCACTCCTTAAAGGGGGCCTAGAAGAAAGGTGGAGACAGAGTTTTTAACAGGACCTGTTGTGACAGGACAAGGGATAATGGTTTTAAACTAAAAGAAGGAGATTCAGACTAGATAAAAGGAAGAGATTTTTTTCTGCTGAGGGTGGTGAAACATTGGCCCAGGGTGCCCAGAGAGGTGGTAGGTGTCCTGTCCTTGGAAACACTCCAGGTCAGGTTGGAGGGGCTTCTGAGTACACTGCCCCAGTTGCAGATGCTCCTGCTTGCTGCAGGGCAGTTGGGCTAGGTGACCTTTAAAGAGCCCCATCCCACCCAAACCTTTCTATGACATTATGATTCCATTGGTGCTCTCCAGGACTTTAAATTTCACCTCTGATGTCTGCGTGGAGCAGGACGTTATAAAGATTCAATGCTACCCTGTGGAAAACCTGTGGAAAAGGAGGAGGAAGAACTCTCCAAGCTGCTGAACTGCTCCCTTCTGTCTCTCTCCTCCTTACTCCACCCTGGACTCTTACAAATAACAAACAGCTGCTGGGGCTCATTCCTTGCTGGGATACAATGGTAAGAAGTGTCCAAATGGAGCTGAAAAAAAAAAGGTGAAATCCTTCAATAACAGCATACTTTCCCTAAACTGCTTCCAGCATAACTGTACCGTACAAATCATCCCATAAACTTTTGGAAGCTCCCAGTAAAGCATGCATGGCCTCCACTGATGGTAGCGGAGGACTCCTTGGGAGCAAACTGAGAGCACTGGCTGCTCCCCCTCTCCTCTCCTCCTCTCTCCTCTCCTCCTCTCTCCTCCTCTCTCCTCTCCTCTCCTCTCCTCTCCTCTCCTCTCCTCTCCTCTCCTCTCCGAACCTCTCCTCTCCTCTCCTCTCCGAACCTCTCCTCTCCGAACCTCTCCGAACCTCTCCTCTCCGAACCTCTCCTCTCCGAACCTCTCCTCTCCGAACCTCTCCTCTCCTCTCCGAACCTCTCCTCTCCGAACCTCTCCTCTCCTCTCCGAACCTCTCCTCTCCTCTCCGAACCTCTCCTCTCCTCTCCTCTCCGAACCTCTCCTCTCCTCTCCGAACCTCTCCTCTCCGAACCTCTCCTCTCCGAACCTCTCCTCTCCTCTCCGAACCTCTCCTCTCCGAACCTCTCCTCTCCTCTCCGAACCTCTCCTCTCCTCTCCTCTCCTCTCCTCTCCTCACTGGAACAGGCTACCCAGAGATGTTGTGCGGTCTCCTCCTCGTCAGACTTTCAAAACCTGCTGGGACATCATTCTGTGCAGTTTGCTCTGAGTGACCCTGCTTTAGCAGAGGGATTCAGCTGGACAATCTCCAGAGGTCTCTTCCAGCTCCCCCAGCATGCTGGGATTCTGTAACTCTGTGCAAACTCTCATTCCTTGGAGCTGCTGCTCTGATAAAAGAAGCTGTTGCATGAGCTGCAGGACACGTGCAGCCACTGGAAGCAGATGAGTTATTGCATGTCTCACAGGCCCCAAGCTCTGGCTGAAACTTTTCCCACCATCAACATATCCAAAATAGCTCCTATTTTTTGGGTTGTTTGGTTGGGCTTTTTTGTAGTGGGAATTCTCTGCTATCTAGCAACATCATCCCTCCACTGCACAAATGATTGATGCTTTCTCTCCCATCAGTTTTTGTTGTGTTTTGTTGTGTTGTGTTTTGTAGAATTTCTACAAGTCTCACCTCTCTGAACTCTCTTCTGCTCTGCCTGAGCTGGACCAAATGACCAGGACTTTCAGAGCTCTGCAGGTGGACACAAATATACCCAACACATTGCATGGTCAAATAAACATCATTTCCTTTGGAAAAAAGGATGACAAAATAAATGCTGAGTGCACTCAGTGCTGTTGTGCCTCACTTACATTTTTTTTGCTGCAGATTTCTGTAAAGAAAAGCTTGGGCTTTCTGAAAAGAATAGTTCTGGGCTCCTCAATTTAAGAAGGACATTGAGACACTTGAATGTGTCCAGAGAAGGGCAACAAGGCTGGGGAGAGGCCTTGAGCACAGCCCTGTGAGGAGAGGCTGAGGGAGCTGGGGTTGTTTAGCCTGGAGAAGAGGAGTTGCTCTCTACATCTACCTGAAAGGAGGTTGTAGCCAGGTGGGGGCTGGTCTCTCCTCCCAGGCAACCTGTGACAGAACAAGAGGACACAGTCTCAAGCTGTGCCAGGGGAGGTTTAGGCTCATGGTGAGGAGAAAATTGTTCCCAGAAAGAGAGATTGGCCATTGGAATGTGCTGCCCAGGGAGGTGGTGGAGTAACTGTCCCTGGAGGTGTTCAGAAAAGGGATTGGATGCGGCACTTGAAACCATGCTTTAGTTGTCAGGAGGTATTAGGTTATAGGTTGGGCTTGATGATCTCTGAGGTCTTTTCCAACCTGGCTGATTCTGTGATTCTATGAATAAAGTTCTTCTTTAAGTAATCTGGTTAAAATAGTCCATGTGGAAGCTGAGCTTCTGGCTGGATTATTCTTGTATCAATGTAAGATTCATCATGAGAACTAGAATGATAAAATAAGGTTTTCACAATGGCATTTCATAGATCATAGAATCATAGAATTGTTAGGGTTGGAAGGGACCTCAAGGATCATCCAGTTCCAACCCCCTTGCCATGGGCAGGGACACCTCACACTACATCAGGTTGCCCAGAGCCACAATCAGCCTGGCCTTAAAAGCATCCAAGGATGAGGCTTATCCCATTTCCCTGGGCGACCTGTTCCAGTGTTTCACCACCCTCATAGGGCAGAACTTCCTCCTAGCATCCAGTCTGAATCTACCCACTTCTAACTGGATCCATTCCCCCTAGTCCTATCACTACCTGACACCCTTAAAAGTCCCTCCCCAGCTTTCCTGTAGCCCTTCAGATACTGGAAGACCACAATAAGGTCTCCTCAGAGCCTTCTCCTTCTTGGCTCTAAAGCTGTGAAGTTTCTTGGACATGCTGTTATTTGTGAAAAACACACATGAGAATAGGAATCCAGGAATGTCCTTACTGGGACAGATCAAAGGTGCCATCTGTCCTGGTAACTCACTTCTGACATTGACCCATGCTGTGGGAAAGGGTATTGGAAATCAGGGAGCCTTCCCCAGCCGTGCTTATAGAACTTCTCAGCTTGCATGCGGAGGATTGTCTTTAATAGCTACCCATGGGTCAGCTCTCCATGGGGCTTTCTCTATCTTCCACACAGGCACAGTGAAAACCTATGGTGTGTTTTTTTTCCCAAATCCCAACCCCAAAAGCAGTTGGTTCAGGACATAATAAATGGGTGAGGTTAGACAGCTGCTACTGAGATTGCAAAGTATCTGAGACAAACCTACAGGGTTTTACCTCTCACTCTGCTTCCAGGTTTCAAAGATGTTTTCCTTCCACCTACAAGGTACAGACACACTCAAAGTATTTTCAGGGAAAGGCTTGGAGTAAATCTCTTCATTATTAAGAAGAGAGTGGGATTCAAGGCTTTGGATGGAGGAGATTTGTTTCTCACAGCCCTGCAGTTGCAGCATGAGTCGAACAGTTTCATCTCCCATTTCTTCCTGACAAATGGCAATTTGCTGTAATGGATGAGAAGGCTGAAGAGATGGTAAAAGCTGTGTTTGAAAGAGGAGAGGGGTTATATAATAAATTATTCTTATTAACAATATCAGTTCATAGAATCATACAATAGTCTGGGCTGGAAGGGACCTCCAAAGGTCATCTAGTCCAAGCCCCTCTGCGGTAAGCAGGGTTATCCTCAACTAGAGCAGGCCTAAAGTGCCTTCTTCCCTATAGAACTTTACCAGCTTAAACTAACACAGAGAAAACATCCCATCCACTAGTCACTATCACCACCTCCATCCACCATCCCATACAGCCAGCTCCAGCAAAGCTTATTAGTCTTGATGAGAATGTGTGTAGGGAGGCTGGGGAAGCCTCCCTCAAAGGCTGAATTTGGGTCCAGCTTTTCAGATCCTTGTGCCTTGAACCTTTTCTGATGTCCTCTGCATTCCTGACTCTGGCATGTCTCAAAGGAGGTTTTTGTCTCACCTGGAAGAGACTATGGGTAGCAGTGCAGAAGGCCACCAAGGAGAGGGCTGCCTTCGTGTACTGCCCAGGGCGTGCAATCTCAACTCAAGTTCCCCACTTGCATCCTCCAGAGCTCGCCCTAAGGTTCCTGTGAGCCATGGAATACCAACTTTGGAAGATTTTCATTAAATTAACCTGCAGTTCATGAGACTTATAAGTTTTTTTCTAAGTCATCCCAGTGACTTGGCCAAGATATGAGTGGAATCATATCTTCTTTGAGCTCTTCCCTTGAAAGTAAGGTACATCACTGTCCTGCCTTGAAAGGCAATGAGGAGACACATTAAAGACAATGAGAGGTTTACAGCTCAGCAGAGCAGATCCTAAGCCAAAAAAAGTAAGCAATGCCATCCTGACCCAGCACAGGGTCATAGCCAGGAGCCTGCCTCCAGCTAGGGCCAGCACAAACATTTTAGGAGGAAGAGGTATGAATACACAGGATGATGTGCATATAATGTCTTTATAAGCCTCAGCTTATTTCTGGCTACTAATACCCAAATATTAGTAAGACCAAAGAAGTATTATTTTAGCCACACATCTGAGAATCCATTGTGACTCTTAACTGCTTCCAGAAGAAGATGGGCCAGGCTGCAAAGCCAGCCCTCAAAAATTAGGAAATGTAATCTCTGCCTATTTTCTTGCCCCAGGAACACCAACAGCAGGAGGTTTCAGGCACAGAGGGAGCTCTGCTGGAACCACCTGCAGTTCCTTCTCAGAAACGTTTTCACAGCTCTCTGCTTATCCGTCACACTTCAAAGGCACTCAGCACACAGCTGATCTGGTCTCGTTTTTCCTGGCAGAAGCAGCTCTGCCTGCAGTTTCAGCTCTGCTACAGACTCTGTGCCTTGAGCTTAAGGAAGATACTGAGCTGATGAGTTCTCAGAAACGGATTGAGGACACCTTCTTGGGCTTTTCAGTCCAACACAAACTGCAGTTGCTTGCACAGCAGTCAGTATGACTGGGTTGTATCTGCCCTTACTGGGGCTCAGTGTAAAACAAATAGCAGTCAATAATTCTCTCTTTTTTCAGTGGTTTAAAACACGACGAGAGTGAGGCAGTAAGGCATTTCTGGAACCCCAGGCACAGTGTTTTGTTTTACCTTTTCAAAGCCTAACAGGCCACATGAGACAGTAAATCCCAGCACATAAATGAGAACACCCTTGCCTGAACTCTGCCCTTGGGTCTCCTTTCCATTCGTCATAAGCAGACACCGAACAAAAGCAGTAAGATATTTTCTTAGGATGTTGAATTTGCTCACTTCTATCACCCACATGTGACCATTCCCTCTGGGAAAGCCTTTTTAGATGTCTTTGATTGAGATCTACAAACCAAGCCCTCAATCTGCATGCATCCACACCCCATAACTGTAAATTTTCACCACTGGGGTGAGATGTGGGGTCACCTGTGAACAACTCAGCCTACACAGAGGCTAACTAAAAGCCAGAGACTTCATTTGCAGAGTCCTCAATCAACCTTGAAAAGCTTAGACAAATGGAGCAATAGTTTAGACAAAGCCTCAATCCCAGACATAAATCACCAAGATATTAAAGCTACACATGAGCTTTTAGATCTTGCACTAGGTTGAATGGTGTAACCCTGTGGAGCCCTCTATAGCAACAAGTTTGCTTAGCCCAGCTGGTCAAGTACAAGGTGATGAACACTTCCTAAGAATGTTGCCATTAAGCCCAAGTGGTTCTTACGTGATGGGACAGGTTGTCCTTTCAACAAACCTGCAGAGGATACCCCATATGAGACATGACTGATGCCTCTGGAGAATGGGGACCTTTATCAATGAAATGTTTAATATCTTTATTGATGATCTGGAAGAGGACATTGAGTCCACCATGAGTAAGCTTGCAGATGACACCATGTTGGGAGCAAGTGTTGATCTCTTAGAGGGTAGGAGGGCTCTGCAGAGGGACCTTGGCAGGCTGGACAGATGGGCATGAAATTTAACACATCTAAGTGCCAGGTTCTACATATTGGTCACAGCAACCCCACCTAGAGTGTTGTGTCCAGGTCTGGGCTTCCCCAGTTCAAGGGGCACAGGGATCTACTTCAACAGGATGGCATTTCACAAGTCCAAGTGCCAGATTCTGCACTTTGGCCACAACAACCCCGTGCAGCACTACAGGCTAGAGACAGAGTGACTGGAGAGCAGTCAGGCAGAGAGGGATCTGGGGATACTGGCTGACGGTAGGCTGAACATGAGCCAGCAGTGTGCCCAGGTGGCCAAGAAGACCAATGGCATCCTGGCCTGCATCAGGAACAGTGTGGCCAGCAGGAGGAAAGAAGACATTGTGCCCTGTACCCAGCAATGGTTAGGCCACACCTTGAGTCCTGTGTCCAGTTCTGGGCTCCTCAGTTAAAGAATGATGTTGAGATGCAGGAATATGTCCAGGGAAGGGCAACAAGACTGGGGAGGGGTCTGGAGCACAGCCCTGTGAAGAGAGGCTGAAGGGGTTGCTTAGCCTGGAGAAGAGAAGGCTCAGAGGAGAACTTATTCCTCTCTACAGCTACCTGAAGGGAGGTTGTAGATACGTGGGGGATGGTCTCTTCTCCCAGAACAAGAGAACACAGTCTCAAGCTGTGCCAAGGGAGGTTTAGGCTGGATATTAGGAAGAAATTCTTCCCAGAAAGGAAGATTAGCCATTGGAATGTGCTGCCCAGGGAGATGGTAGAGTCACTGTCCCTGAAAGTGTTTAAAAAGAGACTGGATGAGGCACTTAGGGCACTAGTTGATGAGATAGGTTGAACTTGATGATCTCAAAAGTCTTTTCTAACCTGGTTAATTCTGTCATGTTGTGTGATAAGCTACATAAAATACATGAGCAGGAACCTTATAAAGTTCACCTTACACAAATGCGAAGTTCAGTATCTGGGATGCACCAAACCCACACAGCAGCACAGACTGAGGTCAGCTGAATAAATTCATGGATCCCAGTGGGCTGAGAAGTGTTCAAGAGCCAACATTCTTCTGCTGTAAAACAAGATGATCACATCCAGGGCTGGATTAGCAAGGAGGCACCCAGCAAGCTGAGGAATGCCTGGATGCATTCCTGTGCAACCTGGTCTAGGTGAACCTGCTGTAGCAGTAGGGTTGGACTAGATGATCCACAGAGGCCTTTTCCAATCACCAGCATTCTGAGATTCTGTGAAACACCCATCAGCCCTGGTCCAACAGAGGCAGTAGCTGCCTAGAAGCCATGACTGGTATTTTGTAGTAAACCACATCTGTTGTAGGTACAGACAGGGACCACACTGCCCAACTCAAATGATGGCTCCAACCCAAATATGTCCTTCAAATATCTGAAGCTGCTCTGGACAAGGTGAGCAGGGTTACCTGTTTGGCTTTGTCCTGTGCTTTTCCTGCTGTGCATAAAAAATTGAAATGCTACCTCAGCTGAGAAGCACTTCATGTATTCCTGTAGTAAGGAAAAGAATGGAAACACTCAGGGAAAATAACTCTTCCAACATGAGGGAAAGTAGTAACTCCAGCAATGATATACAGCCTTTTAACATAACAGCGCTCTGCCTCGGATAAATGTAGCTTTTGGAACAGTTTCTCCTCCTGTTTTTCATCCAGTTCTCTAATCCTCACTTTCTCCTTCACCTTCACTCTCACTTCCTTTGTCTTGATTCATCCATGGCTGCTGCCACTTAGATGAGCAACGAGATCCCACCATGTGTGGTAGCAAAGCTCTGGCCAGCATCTAGCTTCCTACAACACACCCTGAGACACCACAGTCATCTCCCAGTCTGATCCAACATACCCAAGCTCCAGCATGTCTAACAGGTAATGCTTCTATTAACTATTATGCATCACTTTGCTGCCAATCTCAAGCCTGATCCAAAGCCCTTCAAGTCAACAGGAGTGTCTGCCTGTCAAAATCTCTTTGGATCCCTCAGTGCTGCTCACAGAGTTTTCTTCCCCTCAGAAAACTTCCTGCCATTTATTATGATTATTATTTTAAGTTTAACACGTTGTAAAAGTGAATTATGAATGCCAATGCATTTGTGGAGGAACTCTGCAAAACAGATGAAGTCACCAGCTGAGGCATAAATCACGTGTCCTTTGCTGCTGCTTTCAAAATAAGATTTTATCTGTGCTCTCATTAGCTCCTTCCAAGCCAGACTGTGTTTTTGCTGTGCTTACTCATGTGAGTGATGGCAGACAAGTCAGTCCAGCTCTTTCTGGGAGTAGGAGCTTGCCAGTACAAAGCAGTCATTTCCAATCAGGCCTTAATTGGTAAACATGTCCTCTTTGCAGGGGGAATACTCCTTAGCCACAAGACTAGAATCATAGAAACACAGAACCATAGAATCACAGAATCACAGAAACACAGAGGAGTCATAGAAACACAGTCACAGAATCAGAGAAACATAGAAGCATAGAATCAGAATCATAGAATCATAGAATCATAGAAACATAGAATCACAGAATCATAAAATCAGAATCATAGTCACAGAATCATAGAATCACAGAATCACAGGATCATAGAACCAGAATCATAGAATCATAGAATCACAGAATCATAGAAACATAGAATCATAGACTCACAGAATCAGAGACTCAGAGAATGGTAGTGGTTGGAAAGGACCTCTGGAGATCACCAAGTCCAACACCCCTGCCGAAAGGGGATCCCTTCGGGCGGGTCACACAGGAACAGATCCAGATGTGTTTTGAAAGTCTTCAGTGGAAGAGACTCCACAACCTCTCTGGCAGCCTGTTCCAGTGCTCTGTCAACTTTACAGTAAGGAAGTTTTTTCCTCATGTTGAGGTGAAACTGCCTGTGTTCTAGTTTATATTCACTGCCCCTTGTCCTGTCACAGGACACCACAGGAAAGAGCCTGGCCCCTTCTTCTGACACCCTTCTGATGACCCTTGAGGTCCCTTCCAACCCTGACAATTCTATGAGTCTATGATTTGACCAAGCTTGGACGATTCTATGTTGATCAGTTAGGTGTTGCCTCCTCTTTTCCAGCACTGTCCTGCTGATCCATAAACAACCAATCCAGAGTGAGGGCCAGTGATCAGGCACTGCTGAGCTGTGGCTTCCAAGCATCCATGATCTCCACTGCTTTGTCTTTTTTCCTCAGCCACAAGCAACAGGAGAAAACTGAGCATCTGACCCACAAGCAAGAAGTTAAGAGCACTCAAAGGCAAAGAGATTTAATTTGCTGCCAGTAAAGAGATCCAACATCTGCTATGGACAGAATGGCTCTGAGCCATGTTTGGTTGTTCTCATTACACATGAAATGGATTTGACTGAAGGACTCCAAATCAGTTGTACTTATTTATTTGCTCAAGTCAGTTTGCTTCAGTGTTTGCATGGCAGTTGTGGCTCTGACATTGCAACCAAGCTTCTGACACAAGGGAAAGTCCAGGTTTTCTCCTCAACTTTATGGATTTGGGGCCCTCAACACACAAAGGGTGTGGATCTGATGGAGAGGGTCCAGAGGAGGGCCACAAAAAGGATCAGGGGGCTAGAGCATCTCTCCTATCAAGACAGACTGAGAGAGTTGATGTTGTTCAGCCTGCAGAAGCAACAGCACCAAGGAGACCTTATTGTGGCTTTCCAGTACCAAAAGGAAGCCTGAAAGTAATCTGGGGAGGGACTGTTTACAAGGACTCGTAGCACTACAACAAGAGGCCATGCTTTTAAACCAGAGAAGGAGAGATTTAGCTTGGAAATTAGGAAGAAGTTCTTTGCTATGAGGGTGGTGGAACACTGGAACAGTTTACTCAGGGAGGTGGTGGAGGCCCCATCCCTAAAGACATTCAAGGTCATGCTTGATGGGGCTCTGAGCAGTCTGACCTAGCTGGGGATGTCCCTGCTTACTGCAGGGGGGTTGGACTAGATGACCTTTAGAAGTCCCTTCCAAACCAGTGCAGACAGTGCTCCGATTCCTTTATTCCCTGATTGCCTGATTCTCTGACTTGCTTGTGAAGGGCAGTTTCAGGCATCCCTAGTGGGAGGTATGAGATGACAAGATTTATCTCTATCCACACATATGTATGAAGATATATGCATGCCTGGAACTTATCCATTTGCTGAAACCTCTGTTACTTCCTCTTGACAGCCCCACGTCTGCACCTCAAGGCACATTCACCCCATTAGCATCTTGCTTACATTAACTATAGGTGTATGTGTGTCTACCTACACAGACCAAGCCCATGGCTGTGATCATATTTTGTGGTAGGAGCACTGAGCTGAGTCCCAGCCCCTTTGCTAAAAATAGTGATAACCTCTGTGACCATCCTCAGAGGTACAGAAATAATTTTCCTTATTTACCACTCAAGCCTTCCCAGAGTGCTGAGGATTGGCTGCTTAACATATAGGAGTGTCTTACATAAGTGTTAAAATACTGGTTTACAAAGGCACACCTGCTATAAATAGCCCCTTAAATATTAAGCTTCAAGAGAAAGGCTGCAGGTGGTGTAAGATAATTGTTATGATGCCCTCTGAGGATGATGGTTTTACTGCCTTGGAGACCATCAGCATTTGCATTAGATAGAGATCATAAAGCCACAGGCACAGTAATTTATGCTGTTCATGATTATACCTCAGGCTTTCTCTTCAGTTTTGGTTACAGAGGAAGCCACCACTTTCCCAGTGAGGTGCCTCATGAATTGTAGCTCCATGGAGCCTGCAATAATGGAAATGATGTCACTGCTTACCAAGCTTGGCAGACCAGAAAGTCCTCCCTGGACCAGCTCTGATAGCATCCCGTTTATTCCTGATGTCTCCTCTTAGAGTCAAGCTGTACCCACCCTGAGGGGGATATGTAAGAAAGGGTCACAGCTGGGCTCTGTGATCTTAGAGGTCTTTTCCAACCAAAACAACTCTATGATTCTATGATCTTATCTCTCTATTTACAAGACTGTTTTTTGCCCACTGTGATGCTGTCTCCTCCGTTTCCCATTCTTCAGGGCCTGAGAGAGTGAACCTGGGCTTATACAACCTGCTCATTACTGACCTAGAAAGGTGGAGATGGATAAAGCAGACCTTTACCTGCCTTCCCAGGTGTTGCTAAATACAGAGGTGTTGCAGGGGAAAAGTGGGGGTTTGTTACAGAGGTTGATAAAACAAGCAGGGAAACAGCAGCAGCTGCTGCAGGCTGGACAAAGACACCAGGGAAGAGCAGAGGAGCCATCCTGTGTGCTTCACAAGGGGAGACAGGGTTTCAGTGCTTCCACTCGGGTGAGCTCACGTTTTCTCTACCCTAGAAGCATCCCATCTGCATGGTCATTATACCAGATGATCCCAGCCTAGCAAAAACCTCTTCCAGTAGTTGTGCTGGTGGGAGATGATCTTCCAGACTGTCCACAGCTGTTCTTCCACTAGAGCAGAGCCTTTCAGCTCTGGCAATAGAGCAACTTGTCTGAGTGATCACCAACTCTTCTTCTGCTCAAAGGCTGCACCTCTCCATACCTCCAAAAGCCACGGCTTTGACACCTAAATGTTGTAGCACAGACAGAGTCTGGGAGTGGAAGGTCCTGGTGGATTTCCAGCCTGCAGATAACTGGTGTCCAGGTCCAACACCCAAGGTCTGTGACACAGAAGAAAAACTTCATCTTTCTTTCTGCAGGACATGGAAACTCTTACCCTCTTCGTTCTCTCCTTGCATACCAGACACACAGAATCTCAGAATGGCCTGGGTTGGAAGGGACCTCCAAAGGTCATCCAGTCCAACCCCCTGTGCACTCAGCAGGGACATCCTCAACTAGATCAGGTTGCCCAGAGCCCTGCTGAGCCTCACTTTGAATATGCCTTAACCACCTCCCTGGGCAACCTCTTCCAGTGTTCCACCACCCTCACAGTAAACAACTTGTTCCTAACATCCAATCTAAATCTGCTCTTACAGAATACAGAATTAACCAGGTTGGAAAAGACCTTCAGGATCATGAAGTCCAACCTATCACCCAACACCATCTCATCAACTAAACCATGGCACTAAGTGCCCCATCCAGGCTCTTTTTAAACACTTCCAGTGATGGTGACTCCACCACCTCCCTGGGCAGCACATTCCAATGGCAAATCTCTTTTTCTGGGAAGAATTTCTTCCTCACAACCAGCACAAACCTCCCCTGGCACAGCTTGAGACTCCGTCTTCTTATTCTGTCACAGGTTGCCTGGGAGAAGAAACCAACCCCCACCTGGCTACAACCTCCCTTCAGGTAGTTCTCTGGTTTCAGGCAGTCCTCTTCTCTAGTTTGAAGCCATTGCCTCTCATCCTATCACTGCAGGCCTTTGTAAACAGTCTCACTCCATCCTTCTTTCAGGCCCCCTGGAATGCTAGAATAAAATATAGGGAAATCTCACCAGAAATTAAGTTGATTCTTGACCATAAGACAATGATTTAAAGAGCCGGGGAGCACAGCCCACAGCAGGGGCAAAGGGTTCTCCATAACTATTAACTGATATGCCCTTTGGAAAGGACAAGTGGTACAGGCATTTGTAAGTGTTTCAAGCTTTCTACAGAGCCATGCCCTGGAGCAGTGATTTACACCCTTCCAGATGGCAGATCTATCAGCTCTGCAGGCAGCCTTTTCCCTCTGGCTAACATGTTCAGAGAATTTCCATCTACAGCCCTTCCTGATTTCCACTTATGAAACCTACTCCTTCAGGACTTCTGCAGGACACAACAAAGCAAAGCATAAGCAATGGTTTCATCTGTACTGCACCAGGATGAATCTCAGGAGGTTCCACAAAGCCAAGTTTCACCTGAGTCAAGGCAATCCTCTCTATCAATACAAGCTGGGAGATTAGGGGATTGAGAGCAGCTCTGCAGAGAAGGACTTGGGGGTACTGGTGGATAAAAAGCTTACATGAACCAACAATGTGCACTCTCAAACCAGAAGCCAGCTGCGTCCTGGGCTGCATCCCCAGCAAGTATGAGGGGATTCTGCCCCTCTGCTCCACTCTTCTGAGACCTCACCTGCAATGCTGGGGCCAGCTCTGGAGTTCTCAGCCCAGCAGAGACATGGACCTGTTGGAGCAGAGCCAGAAGAGGCCACAGCAATGATGGGAGGGCTGGAAGCCCTCTGCTGTGAGGACAGGCTGAGAGAGCTGGGGTTGTTCAGCTTGGAGAGGAGAAGGCTTCATGGTGACCTTACTCTCCTTGTAAGGGCCTGAGAAGAAAACTGGGGACAGACTTTTTAGGAGGGCCTGTTGTGCTGGAACAAGGGGTGATTTTTTTTAAGCTGAGAGAGAGAGATTCAGACTAGATAGAGGGAAGACATTTTTCACATTGAGGATGGTGAGACACTGGCCCAGGTTGCTCAGAGAGTTGGTAGAAGCCCCATCCCTGGAAATATTAGAGGTGCTCCTTGCCCAGTGTTCTGCTCTCCTTGTCACTCTTGAGACTTTAAAAACTCTGCATAATTGATGCTGAGGGATGAGAAGCAGTGGCAGAAGCCCCATCCCTGGAAGATTTTAAGGTGAGGCTGGATGAGGCTCTGGCCAGCCTAATCTAGTGTGAGGTGTCCCTGCCCATGGCAGGGGGGGTGGAACTGGATGATCCTTGAGGTCCCTTCCAACCCTGACAATTCTATGGTTCTATAACAAGCATTTGTCTGAGTCTTCTCCTTTTCAGTCCCAGCAAAGTTTCATTCAGCTCAAACTCTCAGCAGAAAGCTCCACAGCTGCAGATGTATTATTTCCTGTTAAAATTTCACAGAGCCTTTTGTCCAGACAGGCTGGCAATGTGTGAATGGGATATCTTGGGAGAGATGGAGTAATCAAATATTTGGGCTAAGGGGGAGGCTCTGTAGGCTGTGGTGCTTCTTGCAAGATAATCTGAGGGATGCCTTAGATCTTCAGACCATTTTGGGGGGGGGAGGGGAAGCCATGACCCTCTGCTGCTTTCATTTCTGTCCTGATGCACTTTGCATATTTGGTTTTGTCTCACTTGGGTGTGATCCAGGCACACATCCTTGAAATGAAACAAACCCACACTTGTCTGAGCATCTCCTTGCTCTTTGGGAGCTGGGAGCCTGCTCCGCTCTGTGTGTCAGTTCAGAAGGAGCGCCCAAAGATCCTTCACTTCTTTCATGCTGAAAGCAGGCATTAAGAAAAGGCTGCAGGAAAGAGTGGAATCTGTTTGAAGGAGGTGCCAGCATCTGTCCCCTCTGCAAACAGCCTGCCCTTGCCCACAAAGCCAGCCCCTCCTGCTGAGCTGGGTGGGCCCAGCTCCCTGTCTCGGTGTCTGCGTGCTCAAGTAGATCCTTCATCTGCCTCGCAGCAAAAAGCAGAGTGTCATCTGTGGGGAATTTGCATTCAAATTATCCAGGGCTCCTAGCAGCAGAGAGCCTGGAAAGGCAGCTGGCAGGCAATTCCTCTCTCTGTGGGGACTTCTGTGCTGCAAGTACGTACCTGCTGTGCCAAGTGTTGTGTCTTGCGGCTTCCCACTGCTGGAGCAATGCCGGCTCCAGGCGTCCACCCGTGTCACAGAAATATTACCACTGGCAGAACTGCAAAGGCATATACACTAGGGTAGAGCAGGTTGTGGGTACAAAGCACCCTTCCCAGCCCCTTGGTGGGTCAAGCAGGATGCCTTCTTGTTGCATATTTGTGCACAAATCCTTGTCCTGATGACATCTCAGGTCTCATCTCTTTCGAATAGAATCATAGAATCATAGGATCATAGAATCATGACGGCTTAGGTTGAAGGGGACCTCAGAGATCATCTACTCTGACCTCACTGACATGGGCAGGGACACCTCTCAGCTGGACTTGACTGCTCAAGGCCTCATCCAATCTGGTCTTGAACACCTCCAGGGAGGAGACATCCACAAACTCCCTGGGCCCCATATTCTGGAATCTCACCACCCTTATACTGAAGAACTTCCTAAGAGCCGGTCTAACCCTGCTCTCCCTCAGCTTCAAACCATTCTCCCTTGCCCTGTCTCTAGACACCCTTAGGAAAAGTCCCTCTGCAGCCTTCCTGTGGAATCCCTTCAGCTATTGGAAGGCAGCTTTATGGTCTCCCCAGAGTCTTCTCTAGGCTGAACACCCCCAGCTCCCTCAGCCTATTCTCATAGCAGAGGTGTTCCAGCCCTTTGGATCATCTTAGTGGCCCTCTTCTGGACTCATTCCAACAGCTCTGTGTCCTTCTTATGATGGGGACACCAGAAATGGATGCAGAATTGGAAGTGGGGTCTCATCAGAGTAGAGTCAAGGGGCAGAATCTCCTATCATAGTATCATAGTATCAGTCAGGGTTGGAAGGGACCACAAGGATCATCTAGTTCCAACCCCCCTGCCATGGGCAGGGACACCCCACACTAGATCAGGCTGGCCACAGCCTCATCCAGCATGGGCTTAAACACCTCCAGGGATGGGGCCTCAACCACCTCCCTGGACAACCCATTCCAGGGCTTCACCACTCTCATGGTGAAGAACTTCCTCCTCACCTCCAGCCTGAACCTCCCCACCTCCAGCTTCATTCCATTCCCCCTAGTCCTATCACTACCTGAGATCCTGAGAAGTCCCTCCCCGGCCTTCTTGTAGGCCCCCTTCAGATACTGGAAGGCCACAATTAGGTCACCTGGGAGCCTTCTCTTCTCCAGCCTGAACAGCCCCAACTCCTTCAGTCTGTCCTCACAGGAGAGGTGCTCCAGCCCTCTGCTCATCCTCGTGGCCCTTCTCTGGACACCTTCCAGCACCTCCAGATCCCTCTTGTAATAGGGGCTCTAGAACTAGATGCAGTACTCCAGGTGGGGTCTCACCACAGCTGAGCAGAGGGGGAGAATCACCTCCCTTGACCTGCTGGCCACACTTCTCTTGCTGCAGCCCAGGATCTGATTGGCTTTCCGGGCTGCAAGTGCACACTGAGAGCTCCTGTTGAGCTTCTCGTCCACCAGCACCGCCAAGTCTCTCTCCTCAGGGCTGCTTTCCAGCCAGTCCCTGCCCAGCCTGGATTTGTGCCTGGGATTGCCTCAACCGAGCTGCAGGACCCTGCCTTTGGTCTTGTTGAACCTCATGAGGTTGTCCTGAGCCCACCTCTCCAGCCTGTCAAGGTCCCTCTGGATGGCATCCCTTCCCTCCAGCGTGTCTGCTGCACCACACAGCTTGGTGTCATCAGCAAACTTGCTGAGGGTGCACTCAGTGCCACTGTCCATGGCACCCACAAAGATGTTGACCAAGCCTGGTCCCAGGACTGATCCCTCAGGGACTCCTCTTGTCCCTAGCCTCCACTGGGACATGGACCCATTGACAGCCACTCTTTGGGGGCGGCCATCAAGCCAGTTCTTTATCCATCTACTGGTCCACCCATCAAACCCATGTGTCACCAGCTTGGAGACCAGGGTGTGGTGCGGGACAGTGTGGAAGGCTTTGCTCAGGTCCAGCTAAATGACATCAGTTGCTTGCCCCTCATCTATTAATGTTGTCACCTGTTCATAGAAGGCCACCAGGTTGGTCAGGCAGGATTTGCCCTTGGTGAAGCCATGCTGACTGTTCCCAATCACCTCTTCACTATTCTTCTGAGTCAGTAGTGCCTCCAGGAGGATCTGCTCCATGATCTTTCCGGGCACAGAGGTGAGACTGACTGGCCTGTAGTTCCCTGGTTCCTCCTTCTTACCCTTTTTGAAAATGGGGGGAATGTTTCCCCTTTTCCAGTCTGTGGGGATTTCCCCAGACTGCCATGACTTTTGGAATAGAATAGAGAGGGGTTTAGCAACCTCCTCTGCCAGTTCTCTCAGTACCCGTGGGTGTATCCCGTCGGGTCCCATGGACTTGAATCTCCTCTCTTGCTCTGCTGGCCGCACTCCTCTTGCTGCAGACTTGGATACTGTTTGCCTTCTGGGCTGCATAGAGACAAGGATGTCATGCAGGACAGTGTCAAATGTCTTGCACAAGTCCACTTAGAAAAGTTTGAAACTGCAACACCTGTCACAGAATCACATAGAATCCCAGGTTGGAAGAGACCTCAAGGATCATCTCATCCAAATTTTCTTAGCAGAAGCACAACCTAGACAAGATAGCCCAGCCCTTACTCAGCTGAATCTTAGAAGTGGCCAATGCTGGGGACTCTACCACTTCCCCAGTGGCTGAGTGTCTGTGCTAGGAAAATTTTCTTCTCTCTGAGAGTAAGTTGCACCCTTTACATCTCACCTGTTCCACATGATTCCTA
The DNA here is from genome assembly GCF_014839835.1 of Dryobates pubescens. Classification (NCBI taxonomy): domain Eukaryota; kingdom Metazoa; phylum Chordata; class Aves; order Piciformes; family Picidae; genus Dryobates; species Dryobates pubescens. The sequence goes on along the minus strand of NC_071621.1, from coordinate 14,369,723 downwards.
GGTATTAGCTGGGGTTTCTTCCAGTACCACAAGCCCTTGCAAAGGAGTTAACCTCTTCTTTGCAGAGCTGGACCCTCCAGAGATGGAAGATGAAGGCTCTCAAGAGCTGGCAGCAGCTCTCTCACCTCAGTCAGTCTTGGGCCAACAGACAACAAAGACCCTTTTCACACTCCCAGTTAAAACCATACTGGTTGTGTTGCACAGGGAGTATTTCTCTCAGCCTCTCCCTGCTACTCTTCCTCTGTGTCATGGGAGAGCAAGGGCTGAAAAAAAGATTTCAGCCTGGGTAAATTAATGTCCAAGCAAAGACCCCAGGGACTGACTTGTTGACAGGACCATGGAACACAGATGCAAGATCAGCTATTTGGCCTCTGTCTGGCAGAACATGCCAGAAGGCTGTCTGCTGGTAAGGGCTTCTATCTGCATTGCTGAGGCTTTGCTTCAAGCTGCTGAAGGAGGCTCCTGACTGCAAAAAGAGCTTGAAGAGACCACATTAGGTCTTAAGATGCAGGATGAGACCACAATGGGTCTTTGATCACTCGACGCTGATGCAGAAGTTTACAGGAGCCAAAATGGGCTGGTTGCCTCTCCTTCTTTCATTGTCTTCTCCTTGGAGTTTTGATTATACAATCACCCATGAAAGTTGGAGGAGGCATTTCTGAGCCTTCTTGGCAAAACAAAACAAAACAAAATCCCCAAGCTGTAAAGAGTGGGGCAAGAAGCAAACTGTAACAACACCCTCTTGAAAGGAGAAAGGCAAGCTGACACTACACATATTTGGAGGTGATCTAAAGAACAGAGTGGTAGAATCATCATGGAATCATAGACTCACAGAATTGTTTCAGCTGGAAAAGATTCATAGATTTATGGAATGGTTTAGGTTGGAAGGGACCTTAAAGATCATCTTGTTCCAACACCCCTGCTATGGGCAGGGACATCTTCCACTAGACCAGGTTGTAAAGGCCTTGTCCAACCTGGCCTTGAACACCTCCAGGAAGTGGACATTCATGATCTGCCTTCCAGCCTGTCCAGTGTCTCATCACCCTCACTAAAGAATTTCTTCCTAATATCCAGTCTAAATCTGCTCTTGTGTCTCCCAGTAAGAGTACACCGGTCATACTACCAGGAAGCAGTACTACTATCTAGACTTGTTACACAAGGTGAGACACTAACCACAGGACAGCTTGTTTTACTTTTAACATCCAGCCACATATTTCTGTGTATGTGGACACACAGGAAATTCTGTGAAACAGATTTTACACACAGCTAATGCAGACTGAGAAAGACAGGTCTTTAAGATCATCAGGTCTAGTCATCAACCTAACACCACTAATGGCTTTTAAACCATGTCCTGAAGTGCCATACCCACATAGTTCTTGAGCACCTCCAGAGATTGTGACTCCAGCACCTCCCTGGGCAGCCTGTTCCAATGCCTGACCACTCTTGCAGGAAAGAAATTTTCCAAATATCCAACCTCAGCCTCTCCTGGTGCAACTTGAGGCCTTTTCCTCTCATCCTACCACCTGATACTAGGGAGTAAAGACTGATCCCCACCTCACTCCAACCTCTTTTCAGAGGCTGTGGAGAGCAATGAGGTCTTCCCTCAGCCTTTTCTTCTCCAGATTAAACAACCCTGGTTCTCAACAAGGTTGGTGAGGGGCTTGGAGCACAAGCCCTATGAGGAGAGATTGAGGGAGCTGGGGTTGCTTAGTCTGGAGAAGAGGAGACTCAGGGGTGACCTTATTGCTCTCTACAACTACCTGAAGGGGGGTTGTAGTGAGGCAGAGGTTGGTCTCTTCTCCCAGGCAACCAGTACCAGAACAAGAGGACACAGTCTCAGGCTGCATCAGGGGAGGTTTAGGCTGGAGGTTAGGAGGAAGTTTTACACAGAGAGAGTGATTGCCCACTGGAATGTGCTGCCCGAGGAGGTGGTGGGGTCGCTGTCGCTGGGGGTGTTCAGGGTGAGGCTTGACAGGATGCTTGGTTGCATGGATTAGTTGATTGGGTAGTGTTGGATGATAGGTTGGACACGATGATCTCAAAGGTCTCTTCCAACCTGGTTAATTCTATTCTATTCTATTCTATTCTATTCAATCACCTTTTTTTGTTGTTGTTTTTTGTTTTTAGCAGACAAAGGCAGTAAAAGTGTGCATGGATAGCCAAAGGAAAAGAGACAGATTTTGCACATCTACTCTCAGCTGCTCCTTACTAGCCGTGTTCTCCAGACCCTTCACCAGCTTTGTTGTCCTTCTCTGGACATACTCCAGCATCTCACCTTGTAGTGAGAGGCCCAAAACTGAACCAACTATTTGTGGTGTGGCCTCACCAGTGTTGAGTACAGGAGCATCATCACTTCCCTACTCCTGCCAGCCACACTGTTGCTGATAAAGAAATAGTGGAGCAAGTGTGGATCCTTGTCTGTTGCTGCTTTACCAATCAGATCACAACAAGGGGAGGGGGAAGGCAGCAAGAGGGGAGGAAGATTTCTCATCTCTGCTTCTCTAGCAGCAACCAGCTGCTGTTATGAAGCCCTGGAAATGTTCAACACACTTTACAAGACACACGTGCTGAAGGCTTTGGGCCAGGGGGGTGGTCTATGGATGAGGATCCTACAGCTCCTACACCACTTTATCTGCAGGACACCTGGAAATTGGTCCCACTAGCAGCAGAGTGTGCGGGCTGTGGATCGCAGCCTCAGACCCGCAGCAAAGAGGGAAGGAGTAAGAATGTCAAGAGCTCATTAAAAATATAGAAGCAGAGGGAGTGTGAACGTGAAGAGATTGTAGGAAGCATGTGAGTTCAGGTTACTGAATGCTAGAGCTGCTCTGTAAGCAAACACATGATCACAGGGGCACAGGATGTTACGGGTTGGAAGGGACCTCTGAAGATCAAGTCCAACCCCTCTGCCAGAGCAGGACCATAGAATCCAGCACAGGTCACACAGGAACACATCCAGATGGGGCTTGAGAGTCTCCAGAGAAGGAGACTCCACAACCTACCTGGGAAACCTGTTCCAGTGCTCTGTGACCCTCACAGTAAAGAAGTTCCTCTTCATGTTGAGGTGGAACCTCCTGTGCTGTAGTTTATATCCATTGCCCCTTGTCCTATCACAGGGTACATTGGAGCAGATCCTGTCCCCTCCTCCTCGACACCCAGCCCTCAGATATTTATAAACATTTATTAGATCCTCTCTCAGTCTTCTCTTCTCCAGACTAAACAGCCCCAGGGCTCCCCAGGCAGTGCTCCAGTCTCTTAACCATCCTGGTAGCTCTCCATTGGACTCTCTCGAGTAGATCCCTGTCCTTCCTGAACTGGGGAGCCCAAAACTGGATGCAATGTTCCAGGTGAGGTCTCACCAGGGCAGAGTAGAGGGGGAGGAGAATCTCCCTCCTTCTGCTGGACACACATTTCTTGATGCACCCCAGGATCCCATTGGCCTTCTTTGCCACCAGGGCACATTGCTGTCCCATGTGGAACTTGCTATCCACCAGGACTGCCAGGTCCTTCTCCACAGGGTTGCTCTCCATCAGATCACCTCCCAACCTGCACTGGTGCAGTTGATTCTTCCTTCCCAGGTGCAGGAATCTGCACTTATCCTTGCTGAACCTCATTAGAATACATATACATAGAATAAACCAGGTTGGAAGAGACCTTCAAGATCATCGCGTCCAACCCATCAACCAATCCAACACCACCTAAACAACTAACCCACAGCACCAAGTACCCCATCAAGTCTTCTCCTAAAAACCTCCAGTGATGGCGACTCCACCACCTCCCCAGGCAGCCCATTCCAATGTGCAATCACTCTTTCTGTATAGAACTTTTTTCTAACATCCAGCCTGAACCTCCCCTGGCACAGCCTGAGACTGTGTCCTCTTGTTCTGGTACTGCTTGCCTGGGAGAAGAGACCAACATCCGTCTGTCTACAACCTCCCTTCAGGTAGTTGTAGAGAGCAATAAGGTCACCCCTGAGTCTCCTCCTCTCCAGGCTAAGCAACCCCAGCTCCCTCAGCCTCTCCTCGTAGGGCTTATGTTCCAAACCCCTCACCAACTTTGTTGCCCTTCTCTGGACTCGTTCCAGCAAGCCAACCTCCTTCCTAAACTGAGGGGCCCAGAACTGGACACAGTACTCGAGGTGCGGCCTAACCAGTGCAGTGTACAGGGGCAGAATGACCTCCCTGCTCCTGCTGGCCACACTGTTCCTGATGCAGGCCAGGATGCCATTGGCCCTCTTAGCTGCCTGGGCACACTGCAGGCTCATGTTCAGTCTACCGTCGACCAGCACCCCCAGGTCCCTCTCAGCCTGGCTGCTCTCCAGCCACTCTGACCCCAGCCTGTAGCTCTGCATGGGGTTGCTGTGGCCAATGTGCAGAACCCGGCACTTGGATGTGTTAAATCTCATGCCGTTGGACTCTGCCCATCTGTCCAGCCTGTCGAGGTCCCTCTGCAGAGCCTCTCTACCCTCCAGCAGATCAACTCCTGCCCCCAGCTTGGTGTCATCAGCAAATTTACTGATGATGGACTCGATGCCCTCGTCCAGATCATCAATAAAGATGTTAAAGAGCATGGGGCCCACCACTGATCCCTGGGGCACACCACTAGTGACTGGCTGCCAGCTGGATGTGGCACCATTCACCACCACTCTCTGGGCTCGGCCCTCCAGCCAGTTCCTAACCCATCTCAGTGTGCTCCCATCCAAGCCATGGGCTGACAGCTTGGCCAGGAGTTTGCTATGGGGAACTGTGTCAAAGGCCTTGCTGAGGTCCAGGTAGACTACATCCACAGGCCTGCCCACATCCACCAGGCAGTCACCTGATCATAGAAGGAGATCAGGTTGGTCAGGCAGGACCTGCCCTTCCTAAACCCATGCTGGCTGGGCCTGATCCCTTGGCCATCCTCTAAGTGTTGTGTGATTGCACTCAGGATGACCTGCTCCATAATCTTTCCTGGCACTGAGGTCAGGCCCCTCTCTGCCCAGCTCTCAGTCTGTCCAGGTCTTGCTGAATGGCCACACAGCCTTCAGGTGTCTCTGCCTAGCCTCCCAGTTCGGTATCATCAGCAAATTTACTGAGCACATTCCGTCTGTCAATGTCATTGATGATGTTGAACAGGACTGGGCCCAGCACTGATCCACTGGTTACAGCTCTCCATCTGGACTTGGCACCATTGGCCACAGCTGCTCCGTAACCTGTGTTTCAGGGGAGAAAGGTTTAAACCTTCCCATCATCAAGTCTAGCAGATTTGAGACCTCACCTGGGGCTGGGCTTCTGACCCAGCCTGAGCACCTGAAAGAGGAGATGCCTGAGAAGGTTAAATTAAAACAAACAAACAAAACCAACAACATCCAAGCTCATGACCAGGCTGATTTTCAACTTAAAGCACCAACCACAAGCTCATGGGATGTATGTGACACCCCTTGCAAGGCTGCAAGATGCGAAAGTGGAGGGACACCAAGAGAAGGCAAATAGAGTAAGGGGAGGAGATGTTTGGTTTCAGGATTTTATTTAGATGTCTCAGGGCCAAGCCTAAAACTTAAATCCTTTTGTTTGTTTGTTTGTTTCCAGGACATTTGGTTCTGAGGTTTCCATGCAGGACATTCATCTGAGGGTAGCACTGATCCTTTGCAGTTTTGCCTCTGCAGAATACATTTTGGGTTGCGGTTGGCACCACATCAAACACTTCCAGCACCTAATCTGAAGTCAAACATTAAGAATCAGGTACTGCTGGACTTGAAACACCCCAGCCAGAAAGCCTCCTTGGTGGCCTTAATGAGACCTTTGAAAAGGGGCTACCAGCAGGATAATCTCCCCACGCCCTGCAGATGTTGAGCGGGTGCAGAGGGAGGATGCTTTGGTGTCTCTGAAAAAAACTGCTGCTGCAAAGTGAAAAAACTATCTCAGTTCTGGGCTCCACAGTTCAAGAGAGACAGGGAACCCCTGGAGAGAGTCTGGTGGAGGCTACAAAGATGCTGAGAGGCCTGGAGCATCTCTGTGAGGAGGAAGGGCCCTGGGGCTGTTTGACCTGGAGAATAGCAGCCTGAGGGGGGATCTGATCAATGCTGATCATTACCTAAAGGGCGGTGGTCAAGAGGATGGGTCCAGACTCTTTTTGGTGGTGCCCAGTGACAGGATAAGGGGTAATGGGCACAAACTGGAACAGAGGAGATTCTACCTAAACATGAAGAAAGACTTCTTTGTTGTGACAGTGCAGGAATACTGAACCAGGCTGCCCAGAGACGTTGTGGAGATTCCTTCTCTGAAGAGATTCCAAGCCTGCCTGGACAGGATCCTGCACAACCTGCCCAGAGTGACCCTGCTTTAACAGAGGTTGGACTAGATGATCTCCAGAGGTCCCTTCCAGCCCCACCACACTGGGATTCTATGATCCTTTGATGAAACATGACCATGGCTGAGGGCTGGGGTGGGCAGAAGGGAGCTCTTGTGTGATAGTTCACGTTTCCTCAGGCGATGATTTCAACACAACACATTTTTGGTTTTGCTGGCATTCAAGAGCCTTCAGAAGAGGGGATTACAGGGTGGGATAAGGCTTGCCTGCATGCCTGATAAAGCCTAGCTGGAGATAAGGGCTCCTTAAAGGTCTAATTTTAAAACTGGCCCCATCACCCTTTGCTTCTCTCGATTCAGAGCAGATCAACACTGCCTGGGCAAGTGCTAAGAAATAGGTAAAGGAGCTGGGAAGGGCTGGGTCCTACTGTCCCCCTTTCCACTCCAGGAACAAAGTAAGTCCCCACAGCTTGAAGCATCTTGATGCAACATGTTCTTTCAGTTTAGCAGGAGACAGAAAACACTTTCCAGAAGGGAGACTGTGTATTTGAGATCTTGGACCTGCCTCCTTCACTCACAACACCAATTTTTGGAAAGCTGAAGGAGCTGTGGGGCACAAACTCAAAGCACCCAGGTGGATGGAGTCAATAATGAACCATCTGGAGAGGTGATGGAGCATGGAGGGGATCAGGGCAGCAAAGAAAGGCTGAGTCACTTGAAACCATACAAAGGGATGGGGTTGTTTAGCCTGGAGAAGAGGAGGCTCAGGGGAAACCTTATTGCTCTCTACATTTACCTGAAAAGAGGTTGTAGACAGGTGGGGGTTGGTCTCTTCTCCCAGGCAACCAGCAACAGAACAAGAGGACACAGTCTCAAGCTGTGCCAGGGGAGGTGTACGCTCGAGGTGAGGAGAAAGTTCTTCCCAGAAAGAGAGATTGGCCATTGGGATGTGCTGCCCAGGGAGGTGATGGAGTCCCTGTCCCTGGAGGTGTTCAGGAAAAGGATTGGATGTGGCACTGGGAGCCATGGCTTAGTTGTCAGGTGTTAGGTATTAGGTAATAGGTTGGATTTGATGATCTCTGAGGTCTTTTCCAACCTGGCTGATGATTCTGTGAATCTGTGGTATACCTCCTTGCCAAATGTCTCCATAAAGGCATGATTTGGTTGATGTGCCATCACAGCCTGGTGGGATGCCATCATAGAATCATTTAGGTTGGAACACACCTTCCAGATCATCGAGTCAAACCAATCACCACACTTTGCTGGTGGGACACCAAGCACAGACCTAGCAGCCTGGCCTGTGGATGGTGCACAGGATCATTTGGTACCTTGCTGGTGTTTACCTGTACATTGGAATTTGGAAAGCTGGTGGGATGCAGATGTGGTGCATCCTCCACCAGCTTGGGCCCAGGTTCAGCTAGATCACAAGGAACAATATTTTGTGGCTGTACAAAGTTTTCATTACCCAGTTGTGGACTTCAGCAGGACCCTGCTGTGATCCCTGGCCATGGCCAAGTCTCAGCTCTGAGTCAGGTCAACAAGCCAGCATTTAGCTGATGCAGCAAGACCCCAGGATAGAAATGAGCACGCCACAGGCAATCACCTACACAACCACTTGTCATTCCTGCAGGGAGGGCTTTTATCTCCAGATCTTCTGGCCCCAGGAGATCTTTTCAGACATAGTCACACAGTCTCAGCAGAAAGTGGCTTCAAAGCAACCTGAAAAAAAGAAAGAAAAGCAGTCATAGACCCACATGAACAGAGGACACCCAAGGTAAAATATTCCCCTGAGAAGCAGAAATTCATTGCTCTAGAATTATGCCTTCCATTAGGACTTCCTCATGTAAGCCTTGGAAAGAAAACTGGGTGGCTAAGAACCAGCATCAGCCTTTCAAGAGCTGACAAGTACCCCAAAAATTGTTTTCTTCTCCATGTGATCCACCCTGCTTAGTCTGAAAAAAATAGTTAGGGTTGTGCCACGACTGCCCTTCCCAGCACAAACACAAGACTTGCCTTCTGATGGTTTTGAAGCCTCCCTTCTCTTGTGACATGTGAAAAGCAGCCCCAATGCAGACTGCCAGCTCGTGTGCCCCTTTGACAAGCTGATCTCAGGGTTATCCTTCAGACCATTTCCAGGGGGAGATACATATTTAATCCCTCCCCTTCCTGCTGCCAGGTTTTCTTCGTTTTGTCTTTTGGTCTGCTCTGTACAATGGGGTCACAAGGAAGTTGCCTTTGACAGGTGACATTTGTGCATCAGAAAGAAACACTTTGGGTTGTTTCAGCACTGAGGAGGCTACAGGGAGCCAAAATTGGATTCACGTGGTGGAGCCAAACCCAGGGTCCTTCCTTATCCCTGTGGTTTTCTCTTTACTTCCTTGATGGTAGCCATAAGATGGTAATTTTCCCCCCACCATGCTTTCATTTGCAGCCCACCAAAGAAAATTTGGGGTGGCTGTTAGTTGACAGCCCCATATCTCTTCCAGCCCAATGCTCTTGCAGTCTTGTGAACCAACACAATCCTCCCTTCTCCACCCCGATAAGAGCTGGATCCATCTGCCTGAGGTCTGACGCCGCACAAACAAGGACTGAAGGCTGAAACCATGGCTGCCCCAAAGCCAACAGCTTGGCACAGATTTTGATATGAATGCCATAGATTTGTGGGGTAGATTTACATGCAGAGAAGAAAAGAAGGTTTCTTTCCAGGTCAAGTACATGGCCACCACTGCATGCCCTCAGAAGGGTTACCAGTGGTGGGCATATTTATCTTTATAAAGCTCAAAACCAATCAAGTCTGTCTTTCCTTCTGCAGCCCTGACCTTGAAGTGCTCAATGCCAAGTTGTAACAGGAGTAAAGAGAGTAGGGGACATGGGACAGTTGGAGCATGACCAAAAAGCTGTAGAAAATCACCAGTTTCAAACTCAGCAGGGCTGTGAAGAGGGAATGGGATTTGCTTCTAGGGCAAAACACTGCTCCCTGAAAGGACCCATTCATGAGGGGTCCTATGTCGTGTTTCCACACCTAAGGAGCTTGATTGGTTTCCCAGCCATTGACTCTGCCAGCTTCATCTGTTTCAAAAGTCTTGACAAGGCAAGCTGAAAAGAATACCCCCAAAAGCACCTTGGGGAACAGCTCATTGCTTTTAAAATAAGACAAGGCAGAGCAAAAGAAAATACATTGTGAGGAGCACTTCTACCTCAGCAAGACAAATGGATCCAAATTCTCCCCAGTCTTTTCTCTGCAGAGAAACTTGAGCCTAGACTCCAGATGCTTTATAGCTCTCCTGTGCTGTGGAGTCACATAGACTTAGCATGGATGAAGATTTGGCCCTTGTGTTGAGTCTGGTTGAAGACTAAATGTGTTCTCTAAAGAACACCACAATTTGGTTGGAAGAAACCTTTGAGGTCTCCAAATCCAGCCATTAACCCAACACTGTCACCACTTAACCATGTCCCTCAGCACACATTTAAACATCTTTTAAATCCCTTCAGAAATGATGACTCCACCAGTTCCCTGGGCAGCCTATTCCAATGCTTGATAATCCTTTTGGTGAAGAACATTCTCCTTGCATCCAACCCAATGTCCACCTCCCCTGGTGCAACTTGAGGACATTTCCCCTCATCCTACAGTTTATTCATTGAGAAAAGAAATTGACTTCCTATCTGGCTCCAACCTCCTTTCAGAAAATGAGAAGGTCTTCCCTCAGCCTCCTTTTCTTCAGGCTGAAGAACCTCATTTCCCCCAGCCACTCCTCACCAGCCCTGTTCTCCAGACCCTTCACCAGCTTCATTGCTTTTCTTTGGACACACTCCAGCTCCTCAATGTCCTTTTTGTAGTGAAGGACTCAAAACTGAACCCAATGTTCAAGGTGTGGCCTTACCAGTGACAAGTACAGATGTTTTTAAGGCGAGGCTGGATGTGGCTCTGGGCAACCTGATCTAGTGGAGGGTGTCCCTGCCCATGGCAGGGGGGTTGGAATTGGATGATCATAGAATCATAGAACCATAGAACTGTCATGGTTGTAAGGGTCCTCCTGCACTACTCCTGCTGGCCACGCTATTGCTGACCCAAGCCAGGATGCTGGTGGCCTTCTTGGCCACTTGGGCACACTTGTTTGGACACAGTTCTGGGTTAAAGGGCAGCCCTTACCTCTGGGACAGTAGAGTCTCCCAGATTTTACAATATTCAGTAAAATCTGTCTGAATTGGAGTTTGAGACTTGTTTGTTTGATCGTTTTGTTTGGTTGTTGTTTGGGTTTGGTTTTTTTCTGTAATAAGTGTTGATCATCATAGAAACACAGAATCATAGAATGGTCTGGGTTGAAAGGGACCTCCAAAGGTCATCCAGTCCAACCCCCTCTGCAGTCAGCAGGGACATCCTCAAATAGATCAGGTTGCCCAGAGCTCTGTCAAGCCTCACCTTCAATATCTCCAGGGATGAAGCCTCAACCACCTCCCTGGGCAATGTGTATGAACCCCATAATACACAGCAGCAGGAATAATATTGCACCTGCAGTGAGAATTTCCTTTCTATCCCCAAAGTTGAAGGGACAGGGAAGTTGAATGTGAAAAGCAGCATGTATGGAGACAGTCTGGACAATCCTCCCACCCCATAACTTTCTGATGAGAGTTGTGAAAACCTATTGCATAAACATATGCTGCAGCCCTCCTTTTTACAGGGAAATTGAATAAAGTGGACTTTTTGAGACCCTCAACAACTAAAAAAGCTTCATGGGGTGCAGCAAATGTGATGCATGTTCTTCTTTCTTTTCTTACCTCTGCTCCTGATTCTTTCTGTGAACAAACATCCCCTTTCCCTTGTGCTGTAGGACCTGTTGTAGACACTGCCAGCCCCTCACATCCCACCATATTAATTTCTTGGTCAAACCCTAAATATTGTCCCCAAAAGCAGCCACTGAAGGAAGATTCAAGTCATTTTTTTATGACAGTGACAACAATGAAGGAGGTTCTTCATGGCTTTCCATACTGGACACATTCCACAGCTACATCCCCAGATAAGGTTCTCTGTTGGACTTCCCTCACACATCATTGCTGACACTCCCACTGAATTCTGTCTCAGCCAAGCACCTTTGCCAGCAGGATTGCTCCTCCTTGTCAGTCTCAGAGGAGACAAATCTTGTGTTCACATGCAACAGAATAGACTAGACTAGACTAGAATAGACTAGAATAGAATAGGAATAGAATAAACCAGGTTGGAAGAGACCTTCAAGATCATCACATCCAACCTATCATCCAACACCACCTAATCAACTAACCCATGGCACCAAGCACCCTATCAAGTCTCCTCCTGAACACCTCCAGTGATGGTGACTCCACCACCTCCCTGGGCAGCCCATTCCAATGGGCAATCACTCTCTCTGTATAGAACTTCTTCCTAATCTCCAGCCTAAACCTCCCCTGGTGCAGCTTGCAACTGTGTCCTCTTGTTCTGGTACTGGCTGCCTGGGAGAAGAGACCAACCTCTGCCTGGCTACAACCACCCCTTAAGGTAGTTGTAGACAGCAATAAGGTCACCCCTGAGTCTCCTCTTCTCCAGGCTAAGCAACCTTCTGAAACAGTCCAGAAATTAGAATCACAGAATGCTTTGGGTTGGAAGGGACCTTAAAGATCACCTAGTTCCATCCCTGCTTCCATGGTAGGGGTTGATTGCCCAAGACAGCCACTTGACAGCCTGAATCAATCAAAAATTTACAGTGGGTGTACCAAAGAGGTCAACTGATCTGCTTTGGATGCCACTGAGCTGTCCTGAATAAAGCCAGAGAGGGAAGGGGGGCACATTATGTGCTTACCCTTATACTTAACCCTAGCTTGAGGAGTTCCCTGACTTCTGCACTACACTCATCTGCTCCTCCCCATGCCACATTAAGCCACTCTGTTTTAGCAAGGTCCCCACAGCTAAGGCCTTCTCTGAGTCACCAACTTAAACTGTGTATAGCATTACATAAGGGCATGGAGATTCTTGGTGGGGATTTAATGGGGGGCTGAGCAATTTCATAGAATCATAGAATCACAGAATCAACAAGGTTGGAAAAGACTTCAGAGATCAAGTCCAACCTATTACCTAATACCTAACACCTCCTGACAACTAAACCATGGCTCCAAGTGCCACATCCAATCCCCCCTGGAACACCTCCAGGGATGGTGACTCCACCACCTCCCTGGGCAGCACATTCCAATGGTGAATGACTCTCTCAGTGAAGAACTTTCTCCTCACCTCCAGCCTAAACTTCCTTTGGCACAGCTTGATACTGTGTCTTCTTGTTCTGTTACTGGTTGCCTGGGAGAAGAGACCAACCCCCACCTGGCTACAACCTCCCTTCAGGTAGTTGTAGACAGCAAAGAGGTCTCCCCTGAGCCTCCTCTTCTCCAGCTCCCTCAGCCTCTCCTCACAGGGCTGTGCTCAAGGCCTCTCCCCAGCCTCGTTGCCCTTCTCTGGACACGTTCAATTGCCTCAATGTCCTCCTTAACCTGAGGGGCCCAGAACTGGACACAGGACTCAAGGTGTGGCCTAACCATTGCTGGGTACAGGGGCACAATCACTTCCCTGCTCCTGCTGGCCACATTATTCCTGATACAGGCCAGGATGCCATTGGCCTTCTTGGCCACCTGGGCTCATGTTCAGCTGCTGTCAATCACTACCCCCACACCTTGTCCTAGCCTCTTGCTAACTGCGGGAGGAGTGGACTAGATAAACTCTAAAGATCCCTTCCAAACCAAATGATTTTATGATTGTAAGATTTTGTGATTCCATGATTCTGTGATGGGGATGCTACAAGTTACAAATGTTCAACTGCAGGGCCCTGAATAATTCTGCATATCTCAACATTATGGACGCATTGCCTTGTACATTTGGGTTGAAACTTGGCCTACATTCATCTCTTCATACCCAGGGCAGATTCCACCTCCCACAGCTACTTCCTAGCAAGTATCTTTCTTCTTAGTTTAGGAATTAGGAGCTTTCCCTTGGGTATAGCCAGAGGAAACAAAGCTTCTCCATGGACATGTCTCAGTGGGGGTCTGTCCACATTTGCTACATGCAAACAGAGGAATGAGCTGCAGCCCACAGCTCCTGGCAGTCCAACTGGCAAATTAATTATGGGAAGTAAATTGCTTATATGTGTGGGACGTATTATTGCTTCACAGGGGAGTTAATTTTGACCTTTTTCTATGTACTAAATACGTTCTTGTGTTTGGGAGAGGGTTGGGACCTCTTTAAGTTCCTCCAGATGAGGAGCATTAAGCAAGGGGCAAAGGCAGTGGGTATTTTTCTCAAAGACATTCACAGAATCACAGTTGGAGGGGACCTCTGGAGATTGTGTAATACAACCCTCCTGCTAAAGCAGGGTCACCCACAGCAGATTGCCCAGGACCACACTATTCAGGCAGGTTTGGAATCTCTCCAGAGAATGAGACTCCACAACCTCTCTGGGCAGTCTGGTCCAGGACTCCAGCAACCTCACAGGAAAAAGCTTTTTCCTTATTGTCCAATGGAACCTCCACTTTGTTCCTGTTGTCTTTTATCCTATCACTGGGCACCACTGAAAAGTATCTGGCTCCATCCTCTTGGCACCTGCTGTTTGGAAATTGATAAGCATTAATCAGATCCCCTCTACTCCAGGCTCTCAGCCTTTCCTCCTCACACAAATGCTCCAGGCCACTCAGTATCTTTGTAGCCTCCACTGGACTCTCTCCAGTAGTTCTCTGTCTGTCTTGTACTAGGGAGCCCACAACTGGACACAATACTCCAGATGTGGTATCACTAGGGCAGAGTATGGAGGGGGAGGAGAACCTCCTTCCACCTGCTGCTGGCCACACTCTTCTTAATGAACCCCAGACTGCTGTTGGCCTTCTTGGCCACGAGGGCACATTGCTGGCTTATGGTAAACTTGTTGTCCACCATCACTCCCAGGTCCTTCTCCACAGAGCTGCTTTCCAGCAGGTCAGTCCCTCAGCTGCACTGGTGCAGGTGGTTATTCCTCCCCAGGGCAGGACTCTCCACTTGTTCTTGTTGAACTTCAAGAGGTTTCCCTCTCCCCAACTCTCCAGCCTGTCCAGGATATAAACAGGCAACAAAATATAGGAAATTCAATCCATGTACAAATTTCAATCAACCTAACCCTAGCAGAACCCTGTGTTGGCCTCCTGATTATGCCATGCAAAGTGTGCTTAAGTGAGGGGGGCTGCCATGGTCAGACCAGACCCCTGAGCAATCTCATGTCTCAGACCCTGGCAAGGAACAAATGCATCAGGAAAACTGCAAGAAAATCCAGAATAAGCAAACATGGATCAATAGCAGGAATCTCTTTCTAACTTCCAGCAAATATTGACTTAAACCCCCAGAGCAGACATGGACAAATATTGCCTCATCAGACCTTTAGGAGGGATTGTAAAGGTCTTCTCAATGGGAAAATGATAATAGTAAAAAAACCTACACATTTTTGTCTGCTTCTGTTTGAACATTCTGCCCGTTTTTTGGGTCTTTTGTTTGTTTGTTTGTTTTCTATTTCTTCTGAAAAGAAAGTTCAGGTATTTTAATTGTTGGTCTCTGCATTCAGAAATCCTCCTGCCACCCTCAGATGACAAACACCACTTCAAAAGAAAATAAAACCCCAAAAAACCCTAAAAAAAGCAGTTGGAGTTTTACATCAGAGCTGTACAGGAGAATGAAGATTTGCCTCCTTTAGACTCTCTGATTTCCTTTGTAAGGTGAAAATGAATTATTTTAATTCCTGGTGCTCTTATTGTCTGCATCAACATCCACTACTGTGGTGAGAATGTGCCAAGGTCATGGCACATTCTTACAGCCTGTTTAATTTCTTCTTGAGGCTGATAATCTCCTGAGCAGACAGCTTTGACATTTAAACAGGGAGGCATTTGTGGCAAGAAACTCAAATACATCCAACCCCAAAGCTGGCTGAACAAACAGAAAAAGGTTAAAAAAAAAACCCATCCTTGAAAGGCAACAAGGAAAAGGGTGAAATAGAGAGAAGGTTTGTGAGGATTCAGCCAATAACTTTTACATCTGTGTCAGCTACCTGTTACACCAGAATGTTCAGCTGCAGAAGAGTTATGACAATGCAGAGCTGTGGGCTGGCAAAGCCATCATCTCACGGCTATTGGGTTCTCCTGGGCTACTGCTAGGAAATGAGTTTAGCCTCTTCTTTAGCTTCATAGAATCATGAAAATGTTTCAGCTGGAGGAGCCCTCTAAGATCTTGGAATCCAACCATCAACCCCACCAGGCCCACTAAACCATGTCCCTAAGTGCTGTGCCCAGGTGGCCAAGAAGGCCAATGGCATCCTGACCAGCATTAGGAATAGTGTGGCCAGCAGGAGCAGGGAGGTCATTCTGCCCTGTACACTGCACTGGTTAGGCCACACCTTGAGTCCTGTGTCCAGTTCTGGGCCCCTCAGGTTAGGAAAGATGTTGAGTTGCTGGAACGTGCCCAGAGAAGGGCAACAAAGCTGGGGAGGGGTTTGGAGCACAGCCCTGTGAGGAGAGGCTGAGGGAGCTGGGGTTGCTTAGCCTGGAGAAGAGGAGGCTCAGAGGAGACCTTATTGCTCTCTACAGCTACCTGAAGGGAGGTTGTAGCTAGGTGGGGGTTGGTCTCTTCTCCCAGGCAACCAGCACCAGAAGAGGACACAGTCTCAAGCTGTGCCAGGGGAGGTTTAGGCTGGAGGTTAGGAAGAAGATCTTCATAGAAAAAGTGATTGGCCATTGGAATGTGCTGCCCAGGGAGGTGGTGGAGTCACCATCACTGGAGGTGTTTAGGAAGAGCCTGGATGATGCACTTGGTGCCTTGGTTTAGTTGATTAGATGGTGTTGGATGATAGGTTGGACATGATGATCTCAAAGGTCTCTTCCAACCTGGTTAATTCCAGACCAGACCAAACCAGGTTGGAAGAGACCTTCAAGATCATCAAGTCCAACCTATTACCCAACACCACCTAATCAACTAAATCATGCAACCAAGCACCCTATCAAGTCTCCTCCTAAACACCCCCAATGATGGTGACTCCACCACCTCCCCAGGCAGCCCCCTTTGCCACAGCTCCCTTTCAGGGTTGTCAGGGTTGTCTCCACTGTTACCTTTTTACCAGATGAAGTTCATGGGAGCTCTCACATGTAACTGAATATATTTCATGAGTTCATGAGAGCCCAAGTCAGTGACTTAGAAAGTTTATACAACCACGTACTATTCCGTTCTATTCTATTCTATTCTATTCTATTCTATTCTATTCTATTCTATTCTATTCTATTCTATTCTGTTCTATGTCCACATGTTTTTTGAACAGCACTACCATCCCTGGGCAGCCTGTTTCAATGCTTGACCATTCTTTCCATAAAGATTTTTTTCCAAATATCCAATCTAAACCTCCCCATCATAGTTTCAGGCCATTTCCTCTTATTTTGACCCTGGATACTAGGGAGAAGAGACCTATCCCCACCTCTTTCTGACCTCCTGCTTGTAGAGAGCAATGAGGTCTCCCCTCAGCCTCCTCTTCTACAGACTGAACAATCCCACTTCCCTCAGGGTCTCCAGACCCTTCACCAGCTTTGTTGCCCTTCTCTGGACACACTCCAGCACCTCAATGTCCTTCTTCTAGTGAGGGTCCCAAAACTGAATGCACACTGAACTTCCCTGCATCCACTGTAGGCACTCAATTCCATGCAATGTACATTGTTTTCTCCCTCCTTTGTTCTGCTATGTCCTTCTTTTCCCCTTCAAATAAATTACCCTCCTCAGGTTGTGACCACAGAATGGTTTGGGTTCGAAGAGACCTTTCAAGGTCACCTAGTCCAAGCCCCCTGCAGTCAGCAAGGACATCTTCAGCTAGAGCAGTTGGCTCAGAGCCCCAAACAACCTGACTTGTAATGGTTCCAGGGTTGTGAGTGCCAGTCCTGTGGAGTAAATTTAAGTTTATCAACCTTCATGTCTGAACCTAAAGAGACTGCAAGTCCCATTGTTGTTTGGTGGGGAACACAGCTTCAAGCCACTTTCTGGTGGCCACCAGCGGTCTTCCCTTAGCACTCACTGTTCATTGCAGAGACACTGGGATGCCAGAGAGATGGTGACAGCAGTGCTCCCTTCCCCTGAAGTGCATTCTCCAACCCCAGCAGGCAGGAAATCTCTGGGTGCCTGGTGAGTTAGAGAGTAGATTAAATCATAGGATCATAGGGTTAGTATTGGAAGGGACCTCAAGGATCATCCAGTTCCAACCTCCCTGCCACTGGCAGGGACACCTCACACTAGATCAGGTTGCTCAGAGGCACATCCAGCCTGGCCTTAAAAACCTCCAAGGATGAGGCTTCCCCCACCTCCCCATTCACTGTTTGGTGCTAATGGTCCTGGGTGGAGAAAGGTTCCAGGGCTGTTGATGTTAAATGTACAGAAGAAGGTGCATGTCTTCTTCTAAACCTCTCATGCAGGGAACACATTGACCAGGGAAGTTGTGGATGTTCCCTCCCTGGAAGTGTTCAAGGCCAAGTGAATGAGACTCTGAGTAACCTGCTCTGGTGGAATTTGTTCCTATTCATGGCAGGGTAGTTGGAACTAAATTAATTTTACTATCCTTTCCAATACAAAACACTCTATGGTTTGAAGTGCTTGTGATGAACATCCTCATGGCAACCTCCTGTCTCTTGGGCTGTGCTTTGCATGACTGCCACCATTGCTAACATCCCATTATTTTTACTGAGCAGCAAAGGCTTTGATCCCAGATAATCCCTGTGTGGAAACAACTTCTGACCTTAGTTTGTCCAGAGTTCACTTTCTGCTATTTAGTGTCCACTGATCACAGCTGACATGGCCCTGGGCATTCTCAAGCACCTCCAGGTCAAGATTTGGGACTCTTTAAACAAACCTACACATGTTGTTTGTTTGTGCATCTCCAACACTGCAACCTCCCCCTATTCAGGCCAGCTGCTTCACCTCCTCGACTTACTCTGCTCTTGTCATCTCTTCCTCATCCCTCTCTCATGGTCTGCTGCCTCATCCCCTGGGCTGCCTCAAGAAAAGTGCCCAGAAGGTCTAGGGTGATTCTTCTCCCCCTCTACACTGCCTAAACTGTCACACCTGGTGAGACCACACCTGGAATACTGTGTCCAGGTTTGGACTCCCCAGTTCAAGAGAGACAGAGACCTGCTGGAATGAGTCCAATGGAGAGGTACAAGGATGATTAGGGGACTTGAGCATCTCCCCTATGAAGAGAGACTGAGAACCCCTGGAGCTGTTTAGTCTGGAGAAGAGAAGGCTAAGAGGGGTTCTCATCAATGTGTATCAATATCTGAGAGGTGGGTGTCTAGTGGAGGGGGCCAAGCTCTTTTTGGTGGTGTACAGTAATAATTCAAGGAACAATAGATACAAGCTTGAACATTAAGAAGGTTTCAGCTCAACATGAGGAGAATCTTCTTTACAGTGAGGGTGACAGAGCACTGGAGCAGGCTGCCCAGAGAGGTTGTGGAGTCTCCTTCTCTGGAGACTTTCCAAACCCACCTGGATGCCTTCCTGTGCAGACTACCCTAAGTGATCCTGCTCTGGCAGTGGGGTTTGGACTCAATGATCTCTGGAGGTCCCTTCCAACCTCTGATATTCTGTGATTCTGTAATTCTTTCTCAGCACAGGCCACTTCTGTAGGATGGGGTGCTTGGTGCCATGGTTTAGTTGATTAGGTGGTGTTGGATGATGGGTTGGATACGATGATCTTGAAGGTCTCTTCCAACCTGGTTTATTCTATTCTATTCTATTCTATTCTATTCTATTCTATTCTATTCTATTCTATTCTATTCTATTCTATTCTATTCCATTCTATGCTATTCTATTCTATGCTATTCTATGCAATGCTATTCCATTCTATTCTATTCCATTCTATTCCATTCTATTCTATTCTATTCTATGCTATGCTATGTTATTCTATGCTATTCTATTCCATTCTATTCTATTCTACTCTATTCTATTCTATTCTATTCTATTCTATTCTATGCCATTCTATGCTATTCTATGCAATGCTATTCCATTCTATTCCATTCTATTCCATTCTATTCTATTCTATTCTATGCCATTCTATGCTATTCTATGCTATTCTATTCTATGCTATTCTATGCAATGCTATTCTATTCTATTCTATTCTATTCTATGCTATGCTATGCTATGTTATTCTATGCTATTCTATTCTATTCTACTCTATTCTATTCTATTCTATTCTCCAATCCAACTCTAACTGTTAAAAGCCTCCACAGGATTTAACCTGTGGAAATGAGCTTCACCAACCATACACAAAACAATTCCAGTAAGAATTTAGTTGACAAGTAGCAGCAGAGGCCTGTCTCTGAGCACCAGCCTGGGGGCAGGGATTTGCCACAGATATTTCAAACATTTCAATTTTGCCTCTTTTTTAAATTTTTTTTCCCCAGTCATCTGCTTGCAAGATCTCAGTGAAGTTCAGAGGTGAAGGGTTGTTTTCTCAAAGAGATCATCAATGTTTTGAAATAAAGAGAGCTTTTCTTACCTGGGAGCTATAGTTCATCTCAGACCTGTTGGATCTTCCAAGCAGGTGAGTCTCATAGCTATGGGCTTCTAACACATGCCTTGGGAGTATTTGGCGGTGACCACTATAGAAGGCAATAGATGAAAAGTGGGTCAAAGCAGCACAACACCACCAGTGGGCCTAGATATGTTACTGGTTTTGGTCAACCTTTCTGCATTCTCATCTTCTTAAAGCTGTAGATTTCCCCTTGCACGCTGAAATGGTCAAAGTCTCAGAAAGGCCAACTGAAGATAATTTTGAATCACAGAATTGTCAGGGTTGGAAGGGACCTCAAGGATCATCCAGTTCCAAGCCCCCTGACATGGCCAGGGACACCTCACATTACATCAGGTTGCTCAGAGCCACATCCAGCATGGACTTCAAAACCACCAGGGGCAAGGCTTTAGCCTAAACTGTCACACACCTCCCTGGGCTGCCTCTTCTAGTGTCTCACCACCCTCATGTGGAATATCCAATCTGAATCTACCCTTTTCTAGTTTTGCTCCATACCTCCTACTCCTATCACTCCCTGACACCCTAAAAAGTCCCTCCTCAGCTTTCCTGTAGCCCCCTTCAGATTCTGGAAGGCCACAATAAGGTCTCCTCAGAGCCTTCTCTTCTCCAGACTGAACAGCCCCAACTCTCTCAGTCTCTCAGATGCTCTCCACATCTGCTATGCCGTTGAAGTCACAAATCAAGGACAGAAGACTTCACAACTAGCTCTGCTAGGCAGGGTTTGTGGTGGGGAGAACATTTCTCATTACACCAATCTGCTACTGATTGTTTGACAAGGTTTCTACCACACCAGGCCTTCTGCAGACCTGAAATAAAAGCAACAAAGTTCCGTGGTGGTTGCACTTCACCGCAAGTGCTTGGACCTGAACTTGATCTGTGAAATGACTGAAAGACAAAAAAGGTTAGGTGCAGGCTGCTAAATAATTAAAGGAAGAGGAGAAGATGGTTATTTCCCATGGGAAAAGAGGGAGTTTATCACCTGTGGTGCATGGAGAGTGTGATGGTTTGGCAGGAGCTGTGGTTCCTCAGGCACTTTTATTCCTTAGAGAAAAAAGCATTGTGAAGAAGAAAAAAAATCAAAACTCATCAAATGTCTTTCGCCCTCCCTGACCTTGAGTTCCCTCTGTGGAAGAAGTCTCCCAGCCAGTCTCAAACTGGTGCAGAACCCAAGAACAACCTCTGCTGGTTTTAGCTGGGCTGGAGTTAATTTTCTTCATAGCAATTGGTATGGGGCTGTGGTTTTGACTTGTGCTGGAAACAGCACTGGAAGGGACCTCAGAGATCATCTACTCCAACCTCCCCACCATGCCCAGGGACATCTCTCAACTAGACTCAGCTGTTCAAGGCCTCATCCAACCCGGCCTTGAACACCCCAAGGGAGGAGGCATCCACAGCCTCCCTGGGCAGCCCATTCCAGAGTCTCACCACCCTCCTACTGAAGAACTTCTTCCTCAGCTCCATTCTAACCCATTCCTCCTCATCCTGTCTCTAGACACCCTTATGAAAACTCCCTCTGCAGCCTTCCTGGAAGATCCCTTCAGGTACTGGAAGGCAGCTCTCAGGTCCCCCTGGAGTCTTCTCTTCTCCAGGCTGAACAACCTCAGCTCCGTCAGCCTGTCCTTGTAACAGAGGTGTTCAAGACCTTAATATCATAGTCATGACCCTCCCCTGGACTCGCTCCAACAAGTCTTTGTCCTTCTCATTATTGCTGAGCAGGGCTTACACAGAGCCAAGGTCTTTTCTGCTCATCACCCCACCTCACCAGTGAACAGGTTTGGGGTGCACAAGAAGTTGGGAGGGGACAGAGCCGGGATAGCTGACCCCAACTGACGAAAGAGATATCGCAGACCATATGACACCATGCTCAGCATGTAAAGCTGGGAAGACAAAGAAGGAAGAGGGGGAAGCATTAGGTGTGATGGTGTTTGTCTTCCCAAGTCACACAATGTGTGATGGAGCCCAGCTTTCCTGGAGATGGCTGAACACCTGCCTGCCAGCAAGAAGGGGTGAGTGAATCCCTTTTGCTTTGCTTGTGCACAGCTTTTGCTTTACCTACTAAACTTTATCTCAATCCATGAGTTTTCTCACCTTCACACTTCTGATTCTTTTCCTCATCCCACCAAGAGGAGGTGAGGAAGCAGCTACATGGGATTTAGTTGTCAACATGGCAAAGGGAACTCTGATGCATTATCACAGAATCATTGAATCACAGAATGCATCAGGTTGGAAGGGGTCCTCAAGGGTCATCTTGTCCAACCCTTCTGCGATGAGGAGGGACATTGCACTGGTTGGGCCACACCTTGAGTACTGTGTCCAGTTCTGAGCCCCTCAGTTTAAGAAGGACATTGAGACACTTGAACGTGTCCAGAGAAGGGCAACAAGGCTGGGGAGAGGCCTTGAGCACAGCACTGTGAGGGAGCTGGGGGTGTTTAGCCTGGAGAAGAGGAGGCTCAGGGGAGACCTCATTGCCCTCTACAACTACCTGAAGGGAGGTTGTAGCCAGGAAGGGGTTGGTCTCTTCTCTCAAGCAACCAGCACCAGAACAAGAGGACACAGTCTCAAGCTGTGCCAGGGGAAGTTTAGGCTCAAGGTGAGGAGAAAGTTCTTCACTGAGAGTCATTCACCATTGGAATGTGCTGCCCAGGGAGGTGGTGGAGTCACCATCCCTGGAGGGGTTCAAGAGGGGATTGGACATGGCACTTGGTGCCATGGTTTAGTCATGAGGTCTGTGGTGACAGGTTGGACTCGATGATCTTTGTGGTCTCTTCCAACCTTGGTGATTCTGTGATTCTGTGATTTCCAACTAGAGCACGCTGCTCAGGGCCCCATCAAGTTTGACCTTGAATGTCTCCAGGGATGGGGGCTCAACCACAGCCTGTTCCAGTATTTCACCACATTATGAGTGGGTTTTTAATTATCTTTAAGCATCACTGTCTCAGCTGTGTGTCTTCTGATACTCTCCAAGCCAATTATTTAACTAACATTGCTGCAGTCAGAAGGGTGGATTTTTTCACCACTGTTTGAAGACCCTCTCACAAGGGTCACAGCTCACCGCCGAGGATCTGGGGAAGAAATGTTGTCCACCTGCTGCTTCCCTACGCCACTCTCTCTTTATTTATGGCAAACTTGGAGGAGCTGGGCTGAAACCCAAGCACCAGGCTGATACCTGACACCAGCACTGAGCCAGACCCTGGCTGATTTACACTGGGGAACACAGCCAACTGCATGAGAGGAAGGAGCTGGCACCACAGGACCAGCCAGCACTTTAAAGGAGGCAGTCCATTTTGGAGCAATAATTTTCCTCCTTCTGTATTGTTTTTATTTTCTATGTGTCGACATAAAAAACCTCCAGTGGCCACTTGTCACTGTTGCTTCACATTTCTCAAGGTCACTGACACCCAAAATGTGAAGGATTAGGATCTCTGCCTCCAGGCTTGGATCTCCATTACCCAACTGCAAACCATGAGTGACGCCAGCTATCTCGCAGCAGACTGGCTCATGAAGGCATGAAGCAGGCCTGTGTGTGGCCAGGCAAGGTGTGGAGCACAAAGATCACAGAATCACAGAATGTCAGGGGTTGGAAGGGACCTTGAAAAATCATCCAGTCCAATCCCCTGCCAGAGCAGGAGCACCTAGAGCAGATCACACAGGAACACATCCAGGCAGGTTTTGAATATCTCCAGAGAGGAAGACTCCACAACCGCCCTGGGCAGCCTGTCCCAGTGCTCTGTAACCATCACAGTGAAATTTCCTCATGATTACATGGAACTTCCTATGACTCAGCTTCCACCCATTGCCCCTTGTGCAGAGAAGGGCAATGAAGCTGGGGAAGGGCCTGGAGAACAAATCTGATGAAGAACAACTGAAGGAGCTGGGGGTGTTTAGACTGGAAAAGAGGAGGCTGAGTGGAGACCTCATTGCTGTCTACAGCTACCTGAAAGGATATTGTGGAGAGGCTACTGCTGGTCTCTTCTCACAGGTAATTAGTGATAGAACAAGAGGGAATGGCCTCCAGCTGCACCAGGTTAGGTTTAGACTGGACAGTAGGAAACATTTTTCCCCAGCAAGAGTGGTCAGGCACTGGAATGTGCTGGGCAGGGAGGTGGTGGAGTCCCCAATCCTGGATGTGTTTCAAGGTGGTTTGGATGTGGTGCTTGGGGCTATGGTTTAGGGGTGAGCCTTGTAGAGTAGGGTTCTGGGTTGGCCTTGGTGATCCTGAGGGTCTTTTCCAACCTGAATACTTATGTGATTCCGATTCTGTTGTGCCATTGGACATCACCAAGCAGAGCCTGGATCCATCCTCTTGGCACTCACCCTACACATCTTTATAAACATGAATGAGGTCACCCCTCAGTCTCCTCTGCTCCAAGCTAAAGAGCCCCAGCTCCCTCAGCCTGTCTTCATAAAGAAGATGTTCCACTCCCTTCATCATCTTTGTGGCTCTGTGCTGGACTCTTTCAAGCAGTTAAGATGTGTAAAAGCTTTCAGATTTCATCCTATTCCCATGTAAACCTGCATCATTAACCTCTGAATTCTGCATGGCCAGAACACTCAGCTTTGGGACAAATAAAGCCCAAGAACTAAACCATTCTGTCTGTTTGGCTACCTTGCTGTCACCACCATGATACTGAAGGTTGGGAACATCTTAAACTATGATTAAATGGCACCACTTATACATCTTAGTTTCCCAAGAGTTAACTTTTCATAATAGCTGTAGGGTGTAAAAGATTTTTGACCTTTGTGCGTGGGAAGGTGTTTAAGAAGTTTGCAGCTCCTGACCTTGTTTTGTTTTTTTGTAAGGATGATAATCATAGAATGGTTTGGGTTGGAAGGGACCCTAAAAATTCATGTAGTTCCTACCCTCTGCCATGGGTACAGTCACCTTCCACTAGAACAGGTTGCTCAAGGCCCCATCCAACCTGGCCTTGGACACCTCCAGGGAATGTGGACCCATGACCTCTCTAGAGGGTAATCTGTTTCATTATCTCACCACCCTTGCATCCCTCCCTGCTCTGAAGCCACCAAACTCAGTCATGCTCCCCTTTTTCCATCTACACCCTGTATCAGCAGGAGTAGGGCAGAGATTGTGCCCCTGCACTTGGCACTGCTGAGTCCACTCTTCAAATCCTGGGCCCAGCCCTGGGTCCCTCACTCCAAGAAGGACACCGAAGGGCTGGACCACAGCACTTTGTAGTTCTGAGAGGGCTTTTCTAACACCACATTTCCATCAGGGACTTCCCTCTAATCATGTTGGGGGTGGAAGGTTGCTTTCAGGGAGCTAACATTGCTGGTATGGAAGGTTGCAGGTGCTTCGTCTGGGACTGGAAAGGCTGAATCACTCTTTGGGTTGAAATCCAAAACTTCCCACAAATGGGTCTCACCCCAGCAAGGGAGAGAGTTTGATGTTGCATGAAAAATCCCAAAGGTGAGCAGGAAGAGGGTGGTGTTATTGCTGCTATTGTTGCTACTATTATTAAGCAGCATGCCCAAGTGGCCAGGAGAGCAAATGGCATCCTGGCCTGTATCAGGAACAGTGTGGCCAGCAGGAGCAGGGAGGTCATTCTGCCCTGTACTCAGCACTGGTTAGGCCTCACCTTGAGTCCTGTGTCCAGTTCTGGGCCCCCCAGTTTAAGAAAGATGTTGAGATGCTGCCCACCCCTCAAATGTTTATAGACATTAATACAGTCCCCTCTCAGCCTTCCCTTCTCCAGACTAAACAGTCCCAGCTTTCTCAGTCTCTCTTCATAAGAGAGATATTCAAGTCCCTGGATCATCCTCATAGCTCTTTGTTGGAGCCTCTCCAGTAGATCTCTTTCTTGAATTGGGGAGCTCAAAACTGAATACAGTATTCCAGGTGTGGTCTCACCAGGGCAGAATAGAGGAGTAGGAGAACCTCCCTAGACATGCTGGACACACTTTTACTAATGCACCCCAGGATACCACTGGCCTTCTTGGCCACAAGGGCACTTTGCTGTCCCATAGATAACAGACTGCCTCTAGGACTCCAAGGTTTTTCTCTTTGGAGCTGCTTCCAGCAGGATCAAACCATTTGCCTGCTACTCCTGTAGCCCACTCTGCAATCACCTTTGCTCATCTCAAAGAGGAATCTTCTGAATCCTGCCTTTTGTTTTAAAAATTATTACTTTCCATTCTTACTGAGAACAAAGGAACCTGCATAGTGCTTTTGTATTCAGTGAGAAAAACCAAGAAAAAGAGTGAGCAACCTTTCATTTTCTGCACCATCAGTCATGGGCTACTGGTTTTTGGTCAAGGAGCTGACAGGCAGCTGTGCCAAAACTAGTAGGGCCTTAGCTGTAGGCACAGTGTGTTAGGAAGGACATGGGAGCTGTGAAAACTTGCTGCCTTTTGAAACAAATCTGCAACAGTTTGATTTTTTGCTCCATTTAATGTGGGCTCAGCAGGAGCTGGAGATGGGTGCCAAAGCGAAGCCGAGCAAAAATCACTCAGCTGAGCCCTCCCAGCGCCTCTGCTGCTTGCCAGGGCATTTGGTTACAGAAGAGCGAGTTCCTCCTGCTCTTGCCAAACATGTTGCTACAGGATGAGTAATTTTGCCTTTATAAATTGAGATGTCACTGAGGGTAGGCAGATGGTAATGCAGAATTGTGCAGAATTCTTCCAGTCCTTCCCCACTCTGGTTATCTCTGCAGCTATCTGGGTTTAGTGATACTGCTGAAAGCACTTTCATTTCAAACCTCAAGCTAAACAAAATCCCTAAATGTTGTACCCTCTGCAAGTCTGGTGATGATACAGACCTGTCAGGAGTGGCTGACACACCACCAGGCTGTGCTGCTGTTCAGTGAGACCTGGGCAGAGGGGAACATCAGAAAATTCAGCAAGGGAAAATGTCGAGTCCTGCACCTGAGGGTGGAATAACCCCATGCATCAGTACAGGTTAAGGGCTGACTTGCTGGAAAACTGCTCCACAGAGAAAGACCTTGGAGGGCTGGTGGATAAGTTCACTGTGAGCCAGCAATGTGCTCTTGTGACCAACAAGGCAAATGGTCCTCTGGGGTGCATCAAGAACAGTGTGGCCAGCAGGTCGAGGAAGGTTCTTCTCCCCCTATACTCTGCCCTAGTGAGGCCATATCTGGAGTATTGTGTCCAGTTCTGGAGAGAGTCCAGCAGAGGTTACAAAGATCCTGCAGGACCTGGAGCATCTCTCTTATGAGGAAAGGCTGAGACACCTGGGGCTGTTTAGCCTGGAGAAGAGCAGCCTGAGAGGTGATATTCTCAGTGCTCAGCAAGAGCTAAAGGGTCAAGAGGATGGAGCCAGGCTTTTTTCAGTGGTGCCTAGCAACAGGACAAGGGACAAAGGGCATAAACTAGAACCCAGACTGGAACCCTTGACGTTCCATTTGAAAGTAAGGAAAAACTTCTTTCCTTTAAGAGTGCCAGAGCACTGGAACAGGCTGCCCAAAAAGGCTGTGGAGTCTCCTTCTCCAGAGAGATTCCAAACACCTGGATGTGATCCTGAGCAACCCATTCAGTGTAGCCCTGCTTTATCAGGGAGGTTGTAGTGGATAATCTCCAGAGGTCCTGTCCAACCCTTACCACGCTGTGATTCTGTGAAACTGAGCTTTTTGGAGCTGGGGGGATTGCCTTCCTCTAGTTCAGCTCTTTGCCCTCAGGTGGAGAAATGTGATTTTGAAGGTTCAAAACTTGGTTCTCAAGTAAGTTGGTTGAACTGCTCAAGGCTTCCCATGGAGAGAAACTGACTGAATAACAGCAGGTATGGTTAATTGTTTTTCCTTAACATTTTGGAGTCTTCATTTTCCCATAAAAAATATAACAATAACCAGCAGAACTGAGGATTAATTCTGTCAGCATCTCTGTTGTATTGCATCAGATCTTTTTTATCTATTTATTTTGCCATTTCCATCCTCTTCTACATCTGAGGAAGAAGAAAACTGACAGATCCTAATTTCCACTCTGTTCTAGGAAGAGGTGTCAACACCTTTCTCCTGCCTGAGGGCTGCTCTGCAAGGAGTCAGGGGAAGAGACACTAAAAGGAGATTTCCCAGGGATGAGCTGAGAGAAATCTGCAGACTTCATGTGTCCCATTCTGTCTGTAAGAATGTGTGATTTATTTTCTAGCCTGGGCCTGCCAGGACTCCAGGAAAAAAAATTGGATTAGCTACGTTGCAGGCTGTGATACACACTTGAACTTGGATGGAAATGTCCAAACTTCATTTGATTTATGCTTCCAACAACATTTGTGTTTACATTCATATATGCAACATACAAATGAAAATCCCATAAAGTACAGTTTTCAGCTCTGAGCTCAGCCCAGAGAGAACTTGTGCATAGAAGCTGATGGTCTCATCTGCCCTTTCTTGTCTGTGTCTAAAACACTAAGAAAGCATCCAAGGGATGGAAAATGGGGTCCCTTGAACAAGTCACAGGAATCCCACAAACATTCAGGTTGGAAAAGACCCTCAGGATCATCAAGGCCAACCCAGAACTCTAAAAGGCTCACCCCTAAACCATAGCCCCAAGCACCACATCCAAACCACCCTGAAACACATCCAGGACTGGGGACTCAACCACCTCCCTGCCCAGCACATTCCAGTGCCTGACCACTCCTGCCATGAATAAATGTTTCCTACTGTCCAGTCTAAACCTACCCAGGCACAGCTTGTGGCCATTCCCTCTTGTTCTATCACTAATTACCTGTGAGAAGAGAGGGTGCTGCATCTGGGTCGAGGCAATCCCAGGCACAAATCCAGGCTGGGCAGGGACTGGCTGGAAAGCAGCCCTGAGGAGAGAGACTTGGGGGTGCTGGTGGACGAGAAGCTCAACAGGAGCTCTCAGTGTGCACTTGCAGCCCGGAAAGCCAATCAGATCCTGGGCTGCAGCAAGAGAAGTGTGGCCAGCAGGGCAAGGGAGGGGATTCTCCCCCTCTGCTCAGCTCTGGTGAGACCCCACCTGGAGTACTGCATCTAGTTCTAGAGCCCCTATTACAAGAGGGATCTGGAGGTGCTGGAAGGTGTCCAAAGAAGGGCCACGAGGATGAGCAGAGGGCTGGAGCACCTCTCCTGTGAGGGGACAGACTGAGGGAACTGGAGCTGTTCAGTCTGGAGAAGAGAAGGCTGAGAGGTGACCTAATTGTGGCCTTCCAGTATCTGAAGGGGGCCTACAAGAAGGCTGGGGAGGGACTTCTCAGGATCTCAGGTAGTGATAGCACTAGGGGGAATGGAATGAAGCTGGAGGTGGGGAGATTCAGGCTGGACATGAGGAGGAAGTTCCTATATGCCTATAGCATTGCTTGGGGTTGTTGTGACCCACGTGCAGGACCTGGCATTTGGCCTTGTTGAAGCTCATCCTGTTAACACTGGCCATGGATCCAATCCATCCAAGTCCCTCTGCAGAGTCTCCCTACCCTCATGCAGATCAATTCCTCCCATGCTTCAATTTACAGAGCAACAGAATCATAGAATCACTTTCTCCTGAAGTGACATTTCTATGCATTTTTTTAACAGCTCCAGGGATGGTGATTCCACCACCTTCCTTGGTAGCCTGTTCCAAGGCCTGACCACTCTTTCCATAAGGAAATTCTTCCTGATATCCAACCTGAGGACATTTCCTCTCATTCTATCACTTGATAATAGGGAGAAGAGAGTCTATATTGCCTTTCGGGTCTGGATTTCCTTCTAAGTGCCCCCAGGTCTGTGTCCATCAGCACTCATGTCTCTGTTACCTCAAATGAACAAAACTTCTGTCTTATTCTTGTAGTGAGAATATTGATTTCTTTTCTCTGTGGTTTATCCCTTTAGCCCAGAACAGCCCTCTATTGATGTAATCTTGTTTGCAGATGAAATGTAGACTTGAATGCCAACACAACCCATTTCCACTCCACGTGGTATGTCCCCAGTAATGGACTCATTAGTGCTCCAGCTCCTCCAGAGCATCAGGACTGGATCAAATACAGGTGGGAGAGAAAGCACACAAGGAAGTGGAAGATCTCACTTCTGAGGAAAGGTTGGGGGGGATCTGGGTCACTGTAGCTTGAGGAAGAGGAGACTGAGGGGTGACCTCCTTCATGTTTATAAAGATGTGAAGGGCAGTGTCAGAAGGATGGAGCCAGGCTCTGCTCAGTGATGTCCAATGATAGGACAGGGGGCAATGGGTGCAAGCTGGAGAGGAGGAGGTTCCATATGAATGTAAGGAAAAACTTTTTCACAATGAGGGTGGCAGAGCCCTGAAATAGGTTGCACAGAGACATTGTGGAGTCTCCTTCACTGGAGACATTCAAAATCCACCTGGATACGTCCCCGTGTGACCTACCCTGGGTGATCCTGCTCTGGCAGGGATATTTGACTCAGTGATCTCTCAAGGTCCCTTCCAACCCCCAACATTTTGTGATTCTGTGGAAAGACCACCACAGAAGAGAGGAAGCTGGCAGAGTCTCCTCTCTCCTGGGACCTCAACCCATGTTCCTGGACCTCACCTACATCTCTATTGGGTTTCCCTATCTCCTTCTAAATAAAAACTCAGTTGACCAGAAATCTTGTCACTGGTTCCAAAAGTGGTTCCAGAAATGGAAATTATTTTGTTGGTGCTTTTCCCATTTTATTGATGGCTCAGAGCTGTCAGTCAGAAATTTGTTTTCTTCCCAATTCTGTTAAAAGCTCCCAGTATGGCTGGGAAATTGTCTCTGCAGAATGACCTGGCAATATCAGGTCCATTAGGTGGTTAATCACAGAATCATAGAATGGTAAGGGTTGGAAGGGACCTCTGGAGATCCTCAAGTCCAA
This sequence comes from Dryobates pubescens, assembly GCF_014839835.1. Classification (NCBI taxonomy): domain Eukaryota; kingdom Metazoa; phylum Chordata; class Aves; order Piciformes; family Picidae; genus Dryobates; species Dryobates pubescens. The sequence continues at coordinate 14,339,102 of NC_071621.1, read as the reverse complement.
ATCCTCTGCCAAAGGAGGATCACCTAGGGCAGGTCACACAGGAATGTGTCCAGATGGGTCTTGATAGTCTCTAGTGAAGGAGACTCTCCAACCTCTCTGTGCAGTCTGTTCCAGTGCTCCATCACCCTCACAGTAAAGAAGATTTTCCTCACGTTGAGGTGGAACTTCCTGTGTTCCAGTTTGTATCCATTGCCCTTTGTCCTATCACAGAACACCATTGAAAAGAGCCTGACCCCTTCTTCATGACACCCACCCTTCAGGTATTCATAAACATTAAGAAGTTCTCCTCTCAGTCTTCTCTTTTCCAGGATAAACAGCCCGAGGTCTCTCAGCCTTTCCACATAAGAGAGATATTCCAGTCCCTTAATCATCCTCATAACCCTCCAATGGGCTCTTTCCAGTATAGCCCTGTTCCTCCTTAACTGAGGAGCCCAGAACTGGGCTCAGTACTAATGAGGTAGAAGTGGGCTGGATTCTGCCCTGGTTCTTTCAGGTGAAGTCCCCAATATTTGTAATGTCTATGTGGCTTATGCTCAGAGTTGTAGCAGATCAGGCTCCTATGTTGGGATTACTGAGCTGTTCATGCTCCTCAAAATGCAAAAAGATCTCCTGTGGGATTATCAAACCCTAACTCTGATTTAAGAGGTTGAAGTCTATTCTGTGTAGGAGATTTTGAAAATCCCAGCAACATCACTCTGAATCTCTGGGCTCACATTGCTTTGTCCAGGACAGTGTCTGCTTTTTGTTACATTTTCTGATGGTTTGGGCTTATTTGTCACTACCAGAATGTTACCCTGGTAGTTAGACTTTCCTTTTGAGGCTAAGTAGGAGATTGCTTTACACAAGGCCTTTCATCTTCCCTAATATGCTCCATATTATCCCCTTGATTCCTTCCATCTGGGCAAATCTTTTCTTGACCTCACCTGTAATCTAAAACCTTTCAAAATAAGCCCTTCTGCTTCTCTCTTCTGATCCAGAGATGGTGGATGTGACTGGGAGGTCAGAAGTCTTGAGATTAGTGGTGACCTCACTCTTGGGCTTCTCATTGGCAGTGGGTTGGGGGCTTTGAACTTGGCATCCTGACAAATTGTTATTGCTACATACCAAAAATCAGCTCACCCTCATGTCTGTGGGAGCGTGTGGGGGCAAAGACAGAGGAGATGGATTCCTTCAAAGAGCAAAGCTATTCCACACAGCATGACACCCAGACAGGAAAGTTTAACCCAAGAACCCCAAGGTAAAATCTTGACAGACACTAACTCCTAAAACACGGCCCAGAAACGCTCTTAATTGAATCCTAACTGGCCCAGATGATGTGGACAGTGGATACCAATTGAGCTTTAGCTTTCAGAGAGTGAACTGCCAGCCTCTTATGAAAATTGAGTAGGGACCAGATCTCTGAGCTGAGTGACTTCTACTTTGCAAGTTTGAGGAGAAATAAAGCCAGGCTGCCCTTGAATATTTAGTCTATAACCCCAAAAGGCATGATGAGATCCTCAGATAGGGAGGGAAGGGAGATAGAGGAAAGCTGGGGAGGGACATTTCACAGGGGCTTGTAGTGATAGGATGAGAGGGGATGGATTGAAGCTGGAAGAGGGGAGATTTAGGCTGGATATTAGGAAGAAGAAATTCTTTACAATGAGGGCAGTGAAACACTGGAACAGGTTGCCCAGGGAGGTTGTGGATGCCCCCTCACTGGAGGTGTTCAAGGCCAGGTTGGACAGGGCCTTGAGCAACCTGGGCTAGTGGAAGGTCATTGGAACTAAATGATCTCTAAGGTCCCTTCCAACCCATACTGTTCCATGATTCTGTGGTTCTCCTCAATAAGTTCTTCAGAACGATGGTGGTGAGACTGTGGAATAGGTTGTCCAGCATGGTTCTGGAAATCCCCTGCTTGGAGGTGTTCAAGGCTAGAGTGGATGAGGCCTTAGGCAACCAAGTCTGGTTGAAAGGTGTCCCTTCCCATTTGGGGAGGGGGTGGGGGGTGGGTTTGAGAAGATGGTCTCTGAGGTCCCTTCCAACCTATGCCATCCAATGATATGATTCTATGACTCTGCTATCCAAGGCAACCACTTTGACAAAGGATGTTCTAAAATGTATCAACTTCCATCTGAAGAGAAAAAAGTTTTTTTAACTTAACCCTAACCTTCATTATTTTCTATTTTTAGGCTGGAGAAATGCATCTGTTTCAGTCTTTTCTCTGTCTGTGAGCCTCTGTTCCTGCTCTTGTCTCTCCACTTCCACTGTAACAATGTCTGACTCTGATGGCCAAGCTCAACCATGCTTAGAATCATAGAATTGTCAGGGTTGGAAAGGACCTCAAGGATCATCCACTTCCAACCCTCCTGACATGGGCAGGGACAGCTCACACCAGAGCAGGTTGCTCACAGCCACATCCAGCCTGGCCTTAAAAACTTCCAGGGATGAGGCTTCCACCACCTCCCTGGACAACCTGTGCCAGTGTCTCACCACCCTCATGGGGAAGAACTTCTTTCTAATATCCAAGTCTTATCACTACCCAACACCCTAAAAAGTCCCTCCCCAGCTTTCTTGTAGCCCCCTTCAGATACTGGAAGGCCACAATTAGGTCTCCTCAGAGCCTTCTCTTCTCCAGACTGAACAGCCCCAACTCTCTCAGAGCTCCAGCCCTCTGCTCATCCTCGTGGCCCTTCTCTGCACATGCCTCAGCATCTCCAGATCTGTCCTGTAATAGAGGCTCCAGAACTGGATGCAGTACTCCAGGTGGGGTCTCACCAGAGCAGAGTAGAGGGAGAGAATCACCTCCCTCAACCTGCTGGCTATGCTTCTCTTGATGCAGCCCCGGATGTGATTTGCTTTCTGGGCTGCAAGTGCTCACTGCTGCCTCCTGTTGAGCTTCTCCTCCACCAGCACCCCCAAGGCTTTTTCTTCAGGGCTGCCCCCAAGCCAGTGGCTTGAAGGAGATTAGAGGCCAAAGAGGCTTTGCTTGGTATCACCCTGAGAGCAAGGCTTTTGAGCCAATCAAGCAGAGAGAGAGGCAGACCCATAACCACACTGAAGCCAGACAAATTCACCTTGGAAAGGGAGTCTGTGTTTTTCACAGCACGGCTGTTAAATGAGAAAAGCTTCAATCATATTCTGTGTCTTCTCAAGGCAGCAGAGTCAGTCAGCCTCAAGACACAAATCCAGAGGAACTCTGGCTCCTTTCAATCCAGATTTACCTATTTCTTAGATTTTTTAAAGCCACAGTGGGCCATAAGATCATCTATTCTGAGCTCCATATAATATGGACCATAAAATTGCATAGCCCAATAAGGAACCCAATAACTTGTGCTTGGCTAAAACCCTCTGTTCCAGCAGGCATCTGCTCACAATTTGAAAATATCTGAAGAGGAAGAATCTACTCCTTTCAATGGTATTTTGTCTCAACACTTAATCATTCCCATTGTTAAAGCACTGGGCCTCATTGTGAAATGAAATAGATCTGCTTTCAGGTTCCGGCCTTGGACCTCTGATGGTCTACAAGGCTCTGTTGCCTCTGGCTGTTTTCTCCTGAGGAAGAACTTCTACACTTCTTGAGCCTCCTCTTGACCTTCCCTAGGTAAGTGAAGCAGGTGGAGATCTAGCAGGAGACTTGTTTTTCCTAGGCTTTTGAATATTTTGGTGACTTTTAATTATTATTATTATTTTTGAGGGGGGCCTTTCAAAGTAGGTTGACGTAGCAAAAGCTTGGACAACTTATAAACCAGAGTTTTAGTGGTGCAGTCAATGCACATGAGGGACCTAAGCAGGGAGAAGGGTGAGGGGTGAAGAAGCAAGAATTCAAACAACCCAAGAGTCTCATTTCTCAGTCTGGTGTGGGCCTCTGACGGTGTTAAAGTGTTCATGTTGTCTGATAACATCATCTCCTCTCCTGGAATGATTAAGGTAGAAACTGGCTTTTGAGAAGGAGCCAGGGGAAGAAGTGACACGTTCAGGGCTCATGAGAGGCTTCCACTAAGGTTGGAGAAGAGCTGGAGATGGCACAGAAATGATAATGTGATATCCTCAGGGCTTGCTGAGCATGTCCCAGCAATGGTGGCACATACAGTTTCTTTCCACAGCATCACAGAATCACAGAAACATTCAGGTTGGAAAAGACCCTCAGGATCATCAAGGCCAACCCTGAACCCTACTCTACAAGGCTCACCCCTAAACCATAGCCCCAAGCACCACATCCAAACCACCTTGAAACACATCCAGGGTTGGGGACTCAACCACCTCCCTGCCCTGCCCAATCCAGTGCCTGACCACTCTTGCTGGGAAAAAATGTTTCCTAGTGTCCAGTCTAAACCTACCTAGTCACCACTTGAAGCCATTCCCTGTTGTTCTACCACTACCTGTGAGAAGAGACCAGCACCAACCTCTCCAAAAGGTCCTTTCAGGTAGTTGTAGACAGTAAGAAGTCTCCCCTCAGCCTCCTCTTTTTCAAACTAACCATCCCCAGCTCCTTCAGTCTCTCTTCATCAGATTTATTCTCCAGGTCCTTCCCCAGCTTTGCTTTCTTGGGTTCTTCTGTCACAGCCTCTCTAGGTGTCATCTCTAGCTCTAAAGGTTGTCCAAATTTCATTGCAGTAGACAGGAGAGCACAGAGGCTATTTGCAGTCAGTCTGGTGGAGTTCACAGAGGGTGAAAAGCAGAACTTGAATATTTATGCAGACTGACTTCAGCTCTTCAGGCCCTCACTGCTTGGCCCAGTGGTAACAGAGGCTGTAAATCTCTCCTTGCATAGCTTTCGTTCTTAACTCCTGCTTTAAAGCAGAAAACCTGCATCTGGTGGAAGAAGAAGCCAAGCATAACAATAGATCACGGGGTGTGGTGGTAGAGCAGCTAAACCTCTCACTGCAGATGAAGAGCTGTGTGTTGAACCCTTCCACTAGGTTCAGGACACCCTCGACAGCTTCATCCACCACAGGTCACTCACGTCATGAGATGCACAAATCATAGAATTTTTAGGGTTGGAAGAAACCTCAAGGATCATCCAGTCACAACCTCCCTGCCATAGGCAGGGACACCTCACACTACAGCAGGTTGCTCACAGCCACATCCAGCCTGGCCTTAAAAACCTCTAGGGATGAGGCTTCCACCACCTCCTGGGCAACCTGTGCCAGTCTCTCACCACCCTCATGGGGAAGAATTTCTTCCTAACATCTAATCTGAATCTACCCATTTCTAATTTTCTCCATCCCACCTAGTCCTATCACTCCCTGACACCATAAAAAGTCCTTCCCCAGCTTTCTTGTAAGCCCCCTACAGATACTGGAAGGCCACAATAAGGTTTTCTTGGAGCCTTCTCTTCTCCAGACTGAACAGCCCCAACTCCCTCGATCTGTCCTCAGAGGAGAGGAGCTCCAGCCCTCTGCTCATCCTCATGGCCCTTCTCTGGACATCTTCCAGCACCTCCAGATCCTTCCTGTAATAGGGGCTCCAGAACTGGATGCAGTACTCCAGGTTTGGTCTCAGCAGAGTGGAGCAGAGGGGGAGAATCAATTCCCTTGACCAGCTGGCTATGCTTCTCTTGCTGTAGCCCAGGATGTGATTGGCTTTCTGGGCTGCAAGTGCACACCTGTGGCTCATGTTGAGCCACCGGTAATGGCACCTTCAGCTTAGGATCAGCCTCTGGTTTTCAACAATGACCTCATCTACAGCCCATGCCCATGGGAACAGAGCAGCTATAGCCACAGAGAGAGCCCAAGTGCAGTTCTCCATTACAGTCACCAGCAGAAAGCAAGCCAAGACTTGAAAAAGAAAAATGATGAGTCAGAAGAAGGAAAATAACTGAAAGGAGGTTTGGAAAGTCTAGACTGCAAGGATGCAGTATGTTCTTCATTTAACAGAATGTTTTAATTTCCTTGATTTTTTGGCAGAAATGTTGGAGGGAAGCAAACAAGGATGTTGACCTGCTGAGTGCATGTCTGTCTTGTTGAGATTGCTGTTGAGTGGGCAAAGAAAACAGGGATCTACCCAGCATGTTGTGGCACCCTGATGTTACTGCCTCACTAATATATGCCAGAAGAATCATAGAACCACAGAATCATCTGGCTGGAAAAGGCCTTCAGATCATTGAGTCCAACCATAACGTAGCATCTCCCTGTACACAACCGTTAAACCATGTCCCTAAAGCACCTCACCACTTCCCTGGGCAGCCTGTTGCAATGCCTGCAGTTGTCACCACCATTGGAGGTGTTTAGGAGGAGACTGGATGGGATGCTTGGTTGCATGGTTTAGTTGATTAGGTGGTGTTGGATGATAGGTTGGACACGATGATCTTGAAGTTCTCTTCCAACCTGGTCTATTCTATTCTATTCTATTCTATTCTATTCTATTCTATTCTATTCTATTCTATTCTATTCTATTCTATTCTATTCTATTCTATTCTATTCTATTCTCCAATCTAAACCTTCCCTGGTATAATTCAAGGCCATGTCCTCTCATCCTATCACTTGCTACCTGGACAAAGAGGCTGGTCCTCACCTCACTGCAACCTCCTTTCAGGGAGCTGTATAGAGCAATAAGGTCTCAAATTCTCCTCTTCTCCAGGCTGAACACCTCCAGTTCCTTGAGCTGCTCCTCACAGGATTTGTGTTCAAGACCCCTCCCCAGCTTTGTTGCCCTTCTCTGGACACACTCCAGCAACTCAATGTTTTCCTGGTAGTGAGGGACCCAAAACCAAGCACAGCATTTGAGGTGCAGCCTCCCCTGTGCTGAGTACAGAGGGAAAATCACTTTCCTGGTCCTGCTGGCCACACTATTTCTGCTGCAGGCCAGGATGCTGTTGCCCTGCTTGGCTGCCCAAGCACACTGCTGCCTCATAATCAGTGGGCTGTCAACCAGTACCCCCAGATGCCTCTCTCTGCTGAGCAAATTTCAAGGCACTTTTCCCCAAGTCTGTAGTGTTTCGTGGGGATTTTGTGACCAAAGTGCAGGACCTAGCTCTTGGCCTTGCTGAATATCATGCAGCTGGCCTCAGCCCATCAATCCAGCCTGTCCAGGAGATGGAAATACTTGTGTTGCCCTGTAGAAGCTTATTTGTACTGAAGACTTCTTGTTTGTGGGTCTGCTGAGATGGGAAACTCACACATCTCCCAGACTATGGGAGTATGGGAGATCCAACACAAAGAGAAATTTGGATTTTATAGGAGCTTGGCCAACAAACTCTTCTAGTGCAATGGCACTGATCTGTGTGAAGTATGTGAAACAGCACTAACAAGTACAGGAAGAAGGCTTAACCTTTGTTCCAGAAGCCATAAATCACCATCCAGAGGGTGAAAAATGAGTAGCAGCTCTACAGCTGTAAAATCCACATGCTATGCTAGGCTGAGAAAACAGCAATATTGGAAGTAGCAAATTTCCAGAGCTTCAAAGGAGCTCAATGGCTTTCCAAAGGCATTAAAATGTCCCCAAATCCTCTTTAGCATCTTTGATGGGCCACCTGACTTTCAGTCCTTAGGGAAGGAGAGGGGTAGGCTTTCCCCATCTGTCCCTGTTTGATTCACATTGCAGTTCACAGAATCCTAGAATCATGGAATGGTTTGGGTTGGAAGGGGTGTTACAGCTCATCTAGCTCCAAACCCTCTGCCATGGGCATGAACACCTTCCTCTGTATCAGGTGGTTCAAAGCCTCATCCAGCCTGGCTTTGAACATTTCCAGGGATGGGGCATCCACAGCTTCTCTGGGTAACCTCTTGCCACACCTCACCATCCTCACAGTAAATAATTCCTTTCTCACAATTTATTTAGATCAATCCTCTTTCAGTTTGCATTCATCACTCCTCATCCTACCACTACAGTCTCTGAGAGAGAGTCCCTCCTTTCTGTAGGTCTCCTTTAACTATTGGAAGGCTGCTATAAGGTCTTCCCAGAGCTTTCTCTTCTCCAGGCTGAACAGTCCCAACTCTCTCAGCTGGGCCTCACAGCAGAGTTTCTAGTCCTCCCAGCATTGCTGTGGCCTCCTCTGGCCCTATTCAACAGTTCCATGTCTCTTCTGTGCTGATGACTCCAGAGCTGGGCCCAGCACTGCAGGTGGGGTCTCAGCAGAGTGAAGTAGAAGGACAGAATCCCCTCCCTGCCCCTGCTGCCCATGCTGCTGGGGTTGCAGCCCAGGACACAGTTGGCTTCTGGGCTGCAAGCACACATTGCTGGCTCATGCCCAGCTTTTCATCCACCAGTACCCCAAGTTTTTCTCCACAGGACTGCTCTCATTCCACTCATTGCCCAGCCTGGATTTGTGCTGGGGTTTGCCTCAACCCATGTGTAGGACCTTGCACTTGATCTTGTTGAACTTCATGTGGTTTGCATGGGTCCACCTCTTAAACCTGTCAAGGTTCCTCTGGATGGCATCCTGACCCTCCAGCATGTCAATGGCACCACACAGCTTGGTGTTGTTGACAAAGCTGCTGAGGGTCCACTCTCGCTGCCTATGTCACTGACAAAGATTTTGCTCCCAGTCTTATACTGGAAGTCTGTGTGAAAACAGCAGATCAGCCTGTCCTGCAGCAGTGGAGGACTCTGGTAGGTCCCAAGGTTTGGTTCTCTAAGGATGGCTTTACTAGAATCACAGAATTATTGAGGCTGGAATGACCTCTGAGATCATCAAGTCCAGCCTATGACCTAACACCACCACATGGACCAGACCATGTCACTAAGTGCCACATCCAATCCTTCCTTAAACACCTCCAGAGATGGCAACTCCACCACCTCCCTGGGCAGTCCATTCCAGTGTCTAATTCCCCTTTCCATGAGGAAGTGCTTCCTAACATCCAACCTAAACCTCCCCTGGCTCAGCCTCTGGCCATGCCCTCTCCTCTAGTCACAAGCTGCCTGGCAGAAGAGCCTGACCTCCACCTGACTACACCTTCCCTTCAAGTAGTTGTAGAGTGTGGTAATTTTCCCCCTGAGTCTCCTCTTCTCCAGGCTGAACACCCCCAGCTCCCTCAGCCTCTCCCCAACAGACTTCCCCTCCAGTCCCTTCTCCAGTTTCATTGCTCTCCTCTGGACCTGCTCCAGAACCTCATTTGCTCTTCCCTGTGCCATATGCTCAAGAGGGAAGAAAGGAGAAGAAAGGATAGAAGGTTCCTTAAGCATTTCAGGAAGAGTTTCACAGGGATGACAAGAAGGTCTTCAGTTCATGAACCCTCAGAGGCTGGTGGACAGAGTGCTGGATGAGGGAGGGAGAAGAAGGAAGCAGTGCTGGTGGGATGAGGAAGGCTATTGGAAATATAAGCATATAGCATCACATGCTGAGAACCAGGTCTGGTTATGTGGCCTTTTCTGCTTCTGGCAGGCCACTTCAGCTGGCTGGTACCAGACTTTGTTAGGCTTGAGACATGGATGAGATAATGCAATAGTTTATAGACCAGTCACTTGTGAGTCATCCTACATGGAGCTCATGAAAGACACAAAGGCCTCCAGCTATTCCCAGGGGTATATGCTACAGAGGCATCCAAGCTGGGTGCAAAAGGAGCAGCCACTCATACATTACAACAGCAACAAACTATTTAACCATTTGAGGTTTATGCCAAAAATATAATGACTTAAGGTGGGACTGTCCCACTTCATAGGACTGTAGAATCATTCTGGTTGGAAGAGACCTTTAAGGTCATCAAGTCCAAGCATAAACCATTTGCACGTAACGAGCCAGTTCCATGGCAGCAGGTGACAGCAGAATGTGGCAGCAGAATGTGTCTCTTTCCCATGCCTGCTGCAACATGACTGGGGCCAGTCTCTTTTCAGTGGTGCCCAGTGATAGGACAAGAGACTGTGGACACAAACTGGGACACAGAAAGTTCAACTTAAACATGAGGAGAAACTTCTTTCCTCTGAGGGTGATGGAGCCCTGGAGCAGGCTGCCCAGAGAGGTTGTGGAGTCTCCTTCTCTGGAGACTTCCAAAAGCTGCCTAGACAAATTCCTGTTCAACCTGCTCTGGGTGACCCTGGGCAGGACTAGATCACAGGATCACAGGATGTAAGGGGTTGGAAGGGACCTCTGAAGATCTTCAAGTCCAACCCCCTGCCAGAGCAGGACCATAGAATCCAGCACAGGTCACACAGGAATGCAGCCAGATGGGTCTTGAAAGCCTCCAGAGAAGAAGACTCCACAACCTTTCTGGGAAACCTGTTCCAATGCTCTGTGACCCTCACAGTGAAGAAATTCCTCCTCATGTTGAGGTGGAACCTCCTGTGCTGTAGTTTATATCCATTGCCCCTTGTCCTATCCCAGGGTGCAGCTGAGCAGATCCTGTCCCCTCCCTCCTGAACCCCAGCCCTCAGATATTTATAAACATTTATTAGATCCCCTCTCACTCTTCTCTTCTCCAGACTAAACAGCCCCAGGGATCTCAGTCTCTCCTCACAGGGCAGTGCTCCAGTCCATCAATCATCCTGGCAGTTCTCTGTTGGACTCTCTCCAGCAGGTCTCTGTTCCTCTTGAATTGGGGAGCCTAACACTGGACACAATATTCCAGGTGAGGTCTCAGCAGGGCAGAGCAGAGGGGGAGGAGAGCCTCCCTGGATCTGCTGGACACACTCCTCTTTGATGCACCCCAGAATCCCATTGCTGGTCTTAGATGATCTCCAGAGATCCCTTCCAACCCCCTCCCATGCTGGGTTTCTGTAGCTCTGGGGTTCTGTGAAAGCTTATCTCATTCTGGAGCTCTGGCATGGACATCTCACCAGGCACTGCCTCCAAGCCAGTTTGTGCTCATGTTCTTCCAGCAAGACATGCTGGCACCTCCCCACACATTTCATGGGATGTTTTTATTAGTCTGGGCACGTGCATACATTCTTCTTTTAGATTTATTGCATTTTTTCAAACTCCATGTTCTACATGTTGGTTTTTGGTTTGGGGGTGGGTTTTTTTTGAGCCTGAAAGGGAAGGACTTCTTAGGTTTACAGGTTTGGATTTGTTCCTCTGGATTTAGGGCTGTATCCCCTAACAAAAACAAAATGCTGGAGTCCAACCTGTCAAATTAAAGCAAAGATTTACCAAAGGAAAAACATGCTTACAAAGTAAATATAAATTCATTTAATTGGTTCCTATTATCACTTCTGTTGGAGCCTGCAAGTATAATCTGGTGCTGAAGTAATTAATTGGGTGTGAAGCAGCTACTGTGCCAAAACTCACTTGTAGGGAATGAAACTCACAGACTTCTTGGCCTGGCTATTACCTGCAGCATCTTGGCTTTGTGTTTTGGTGGGGGGTTTTTTTGTGCAGAGCTGTGCAATCAAAAACTCAGATAAAGGCCTCACTTTGTGTTGTTGTGACAGAGTGGTTACAACTAGAGGCATTTTCCCACCAGGGTCAGGTTGAGCTTGGTTTTGGAGAGGAGATCAGTGGACAGGTTTAGCACTGCTGGGAGGGCAGGCACTTATTTTTGTGGCTTTCTGTAATTTAACATAATCTTGGCTCTGGTTTTAGCCCTCCCTGCTCTGGCCTTGCAACAAAGGAGTTTTGTCTGGTGATTTGTGAAAGATGCTGTGATGGCACAGATCTGTTCTTAACAGCACCAGCAATGAGAGAGTCACCATTATTAGAATCATAGAAACACAGAATGGCTTGAGTGGGAAGGCACCTTAAAGACCATCTAGTTCCACCCCCCTTGCCATGAGCAGGGACACCTCTCAATAGCCCAGGTTGTTCAAAGCCTCATCCAGCCTGGTCTTAAAAACTTCCAGGGATGGAGCATTCCCTGGGCAACTTGCTCCAGTGTCTCACCACCCTCACAGTAAAGAACTTCTTCCTAATGTCTAATCTACTTCTACCCTGCTCTACATTAAAACCATTGTCCCTTGTCCTGTCACCACAGGTCCTTATAAATAATCTTACAGCTCTCCTGCAGGTCCCCTTCTGGCACTCAAAGGCTGCTATAAGGTCTCTCCACAACCTTCTTTTCTCCAGGATGAGCAGACCCGAATCCTTCAGCCTGTCCTCCAAAAGAGAGGTACTGCACCCCTTTGATCATCTTTGTGGCCTCCTCTAGACCCTCTCCAGCAAATCCATGTCCATCTTGTGTTGGGGGCTCCACAGCTGGAGACAGTACTCTAGGTGGAGGTCTCATAAAAGCAGAGTAGGCTAGTGGTCATTCACTCCATTTTGCTAATGCAACTGCTGACTTAGCTCAGACTGCCCATCCAGATCAAAGATAGTTCAGGCTCATGTAACACAGAAGCTTTGAGACATGTCCTAAATACTGCTCAGCTGATGCAGCTGAAGCAAACAGGAGAAATGGGTCTTGGGCATGCTTCTTCCAGCCCCTTGCACTTTCCAGCCTCCAGGTGCTTCTCCCCACACTTCTCTCCAGCCTCCCGTGAGACTCTCCAGCTGCTGTCATCTGTCACTCCAGGGAAGTCCTTCTTGCTCAGCAGCAGCATCCGCAAGTGGAGCTGACATCTGCTCTCCCATTTTTCACTCACCTCAGCCTATAGCATCTCTGAACAAGAGAAGCCCCTCTTACTTTGCAATAGTTCCAGGCTTAACTCTTCCCTGTACTGGTGAAAGATGGAGCTGAGCTGGGAATTCCCCACACACTTCTGCATTTGCTTTTTCTCCACTGCATCCTGGTAAACAGCTCTGCAGCTGCTCAACTCAAGTCACCATCCCTGGAGGTGTCCAAGAGGAGATTGGACAAGGCACTTGGTGCCATGGTCTAGTCATGAGTTCTGTGGTGACAGGCTGGACTCGATGATCTTTGAGGTCTCTCCCAACCTTGGTGATACTGTGAACTCCCCAGGGAACTGGATGTGAGACTGAGATGTTGCTGGATGGCCATAAAATCACAGAATGGGTTGGGTTGGAAGGGACCATCAAAGGTCATCTTGCCCAACCCTCCTGCAGTCAACAGGGACATCTTCAACTAGAGCAGGCTGCTAGAGCCCCATCCAACCTGAGCTGGAATGGTTCCAGGGATGGGACATCTGTCACCTGGCCTAATATTTCACCACACTCATTGTAAATTATTTCTTCCTTGTATCCAGACTAAATCTCCCCTTTTTTTTTTTTTGGTTCAAACTGTTGCCATCACAGCTGTCCAGGCTGTGCTTAAGGTGCAGGAGCAAAATTCACCTCCAAACACATCTTCTGACCCTGTCCCATGCAGCTCCAGCTTACAGGGTCTTAGAGGCAGCTTGCCACCATGTGGTTTTCAGGGGCTGCTTGGAGGTATACCCACAGACTTTACAGTGACAAGACAAGACCAAAAATACAGACTTTGGGATGATCTCTGCCTACCAAAGCCCTGACCAAGATTAGAAATGGCTTTACATATCAGGACACCAGCTCTGCTCCCTGGAGTCTTCTATGACAACTTCTCTGAAAGGGTTCTTAAACACTGGAACAGGCTGCCAAGGGAGGTGGTTGGATCCCCATCCCTGGAGAGGTGTAGAAGATGCAGATACATCATTCAGCACCAGACTTGGCACAGTTAGATAGTGTTTGGACTCAATGGCCTTAGAGGTCCTCTCCAACCTAAATGAGACTGGCACAGAGAAGTGATGATGGTGCAGTTCTGACTGCCTGTTGACTAGAATTAAAGTGTTATTCACTCACTGTGAGGGCTGGAGCACCTCTTCTATGAGCACAGGCTGAGAGAGTTGGGGTTGTTCAGTTTGGAGAAGGGAAGGCTCCAAGGAGACCTTATTGTGGCCTTCCAGTATCTGAATGGGGGCCACAAGAAAGCTGGGGAGGGACTTTTCAGGGTGTCAGGTAGTGATAGGACTGGGGGGAATAGATCCAAGCTAGATCAGGGTAGACTCAGATTAGCTGTTAGGAAGAAGTTCTTCCCCATGAGAGTGTTGAGACACTGGAACAGGTTGCCCAGGGAGGTGGTAGAACCTCCCTGGAGGTTTTAAGGCCAGGCTGGAATGGGGTCTGAGCAACCTGATCTATCCACTGTCTATCCAAAGCCCTGACCAAGACTAGAGATGGGCTTTGGTGGACACAAGGCTTTACATGCCAGGACACCAGCTCATCTGCTTGGAGTCTTCTGTGACAACTTCTCTGAAAGGGTTCTCAAACACTGGAACGGGCTGCCAAGGGAGGTGGTTGGATCCCCATCCCTGGAGGGGTTTAGAAGATGCAGAGATTTGGTGCCGAGGGACATGGTTTAGCACCAGACCTGGTAGAGATAGACAATGGCTGGACTCCATGATCTTAAAAGCCTTTTCCAACCTGAAAGGATTCTATGAAAACAGCCAAGGCAAAAGAAGCTTTGCTATTATTAGAGCTAACAAAAATGCTGATAAAACACTTCAGTCAAAAAAAAAAAGAAAGAAAGAAAGACAAGAAGAAAAGAAATAAAAGCCTTTCTGAACAAGAGCCCAACCTCAGTAGGAAGAGCCTGATCAGTGTTTTCCAATCTTTTTTCCCCCAAGGGAAAGCAGAAACTAGCCCTTATCTTATATCCTTTTAAAGTAGCATCAGGGTTCTGGTTTTTATTAAAGGATTTGATTTGTTTAAAATTGCGCAGGTTTGGCTTTGTGAAATGGACCTCTTCCCACCTCTTCCTCTCTCTCTCTGCATAAATATTTAGATGTGCATTTAACCAAAAATTTATTCTTAAATAGAGATTTCAGCAAGGGCCAACATCTTCTTTAAGATGTCTGAAGAGGTTTCTTTGCTCAATCCTCAGCCCTGCCAAGGCCTCCTTTGTGCATCTCCGAGTCCCTCCCGCAGTTTTCTTCTGTCTACAGTTCTGGCATCACTGGTGGGACAGAGAACTGAAGTGTGGCTAGGAGATTGAGGGAGGTTCTCCTCCCCTTCTACTCTGCACCAATGAGGCTGCATCTGGAATGTTGGGTCCAGTTCTGGGCCCCTCAGTTCAGGAAGAGCCTCAGGGAACTGCTTGAGAGAGTCCAGCTCAGAGCCACAAAAATGATGAAGGGAGTGGAACATCTTCCATACAAGGAGAGACTGAGGGAGCTGAGGGATCTGTAGCTTGGAGCAGAGGAGCCTGAGGGGTGACCTCATTCATGTTTAGTAAGATGTGCAGGGTGAGTGCCAAGAGGATGGAGCCAGGTTCTGCTCAGTGATGCCCAATGACAGCACAAGAGGCAATGGTGGAAGTTGAGGCATAGGAAGTTCCATGGAAACGGGAGAAAAACATTTTCCACTGTGAGGGTGACAGAAGACTGGAACAAGCTGCCCAGGGGGGTTGTGGAGTCTCCTTCTCTGGAGATATTTGCAGCCTGCCTGTGTGATCTGGTCTAGGTGATTCTGCTCTGGCAGGGGGGTTGGACTGGATGATCATTTGAAGGCCCTTGCAGCCCTTAAGATTCTGCGGTTCTTGTTCCCCAGCCACGTGGATTCTCCTGGATGTTGGATGCTCAGGACCAAGGCAGTCCTGTGGGATCCACCATCACTGGGTCCTGACTTATCTGGTGGAGAAAGTCATAGGGCATGGAGCAGGGGATAGGCTTTTTCCACTGGTGTTCAGTGCTAGAACAAGGCACAACAGGTACAAACTGGACCACAAGAGGTTTCACCTGAACTTAAGGGAAAACCTTTACTTTAAGGGTGACAGAGCACTGCACCAAGCTGGACAGAGAGGTTGTGAGTCTCCTTTTAGAGTCTCCTTTTAGAGACTTCCAAAACCCACCCGGACATTATGATCCTGTGCAAACTCCCCTGGGTGACCTTGCATTATCAGAGAGTTTTAACTCTCCAGAGGGCTCTTCCAACCCCTAACATTCTGTGATTCTGTGAGGGAGCTCACTCAGGATGCTGTGGATGGACCCCAGACACATGCATCTGGTCCCCAGCCAAACCTCCTGGGCCTTGGAGGCTCATGGGGGAGGATTCTCCAAGGGTAGTGCTTCCCTGCAAAGCCCTGATGGACACCAGGGGAGGAAAAACACCCAGATCACTCTGGGTAGCCTCACTGTGAACCATTGGGGCTGGGAATGATCACGGCTCACGGGCCAGCCTGGGCTGGGGAACCTCATAAATCATGTGGAAGTGCAGAGTTATGAGTTTCCTCAGACAAACACCACTAATTGCAGTCTGCTCTGATTGCTGGTGCGAGGCCACCTAACTCCCTGGAAAGCCTGGGGAAGGGGTGTGCTGGGTGAAGTGGTGCAATTTTGGGGCGGGGGGGAGGCAGAAGAACTAAGGACCCCCCATGAGGTGCAGGGCTGGAGCAGAGCTCAGATGAATATCACACCCTGACAGCTCTATCTCGGAGCTGGCAACCTCAGCATTCAAAGTGCCTTGCAAAATTGTCTACATGTGTCCAGTTTTGCTCCTTCAGAGGCCAGCACTTTCCAGTCAAGCAAAAAATCAGCTCAGACTGGGAGGAAATGCAGGCTCCAAGGTAGGCATCAGCGGGAGCTTCATCTCAAAGGGTGGTGCATATGCTCCAGGGCTGGGTCTCTTTGTAGTAAAGCAATCCTTGTGATCACTCCACGCCCCAGATGAGTGACTCAGAGTGAAAATAATTAAATATGTTAATAATTATCAGGGGCCCCTGTGATTAAAACAAATAAAGCTTGTGGTGTGTAAGCAAGGAGGAATGTGTGGATTTGCAGGGCTCGGCCCACAACTGGGAGGCGAGAGCAAGAGTGGATGTGGTGCCTGGATTTAATATCAGAGCAAGGTGGAGAAAAGCTGGAGTGCAACCCAATCAGAGCGGTCAGGGGTCGCCAGGACCCTGATGTTGCAGTTGCCCCCATTCTTGATCCCAAAAGATTCCATGAGAAATGATCAGAAGGCTGAAACCCCTCTCCTGTGAGGAAAAGTTGGGAGAGTTGGGGTTGTTCGGCCTGGAGAAGTGAAGGCTCCAGGGAGTCCTTATTGCGGACTTTCAGTACTTGAAGAGGGCTTGTGAGAAAGATGGGGACAATTTTCCTAGCAGGACCTGTTGTGACAGGACAAGGGGTGATGATTTTAAATTAAACCAAAGCAGATTAAGACTAGACAGAAGGAGACATTTCTCACAGTGAGAGAGATGAGACCATGGCCCAGGCTGCCCAGAGTGGTGGTAGAAGACCCATCCCTGGAAACAAACATTCCAGGTTGGACAGGGCTCTGAGCAACCTGATCTAGCTAAAGATGTCAATGCCTCTGCTCTCTGCAGGGGGGTTGACCTTTAAATGACCTTTAAATGTCCCTTCCAACCCAAACCATTCCAGAATTCTAACGTCCTGACCCAAGGCCACGGATGAAATGGGGGACTGGAGGTATCAGATCTCCACATCTTAGCCCACCCAAGTAGGAGACCTGTCAGGTTTTAAGCAGATGGTCATAGAACCAGCATCCCATGAACTGCCTAGGAAAGGTGGGAGGTAATTTTGGAAGGCAGAGAAAACATTAAATATAATAACTACTCTCTGAAGGATGTTCCTTTAGGAGCCCAGGGCACCTGATGGGTGGAGGAGGACACTCCTGAAAGGGGATTCATGCCTTATGTAGGTTTAGTTGCACTTCTGAGGCACAGAGAGGAAAGCCAGGCTCACAGCTTGGCCACTTCAGTTTGGTGCTCACAGACTGAAGCTGTGCCATGGAAGGACTTTCCTGTGCAAACCCTTATTAAAACACTGCTCCTGCTTGAGGTGGGATGTGGTGGACACTGTGTAGACGGCAATTGCAAAAGCATTTCAGAGGAGGTGTGCATGCCCAGTACCTGAAGGGGGTCTACAAGAAGGATGGAGAGAGACTGTCTAAAAAGCCTGTGGTGATGAGGGGCAATGGCTTCAAAATAGAGAATTTACTAGAGAAGTGTAAAGTATCCCTGCCCATGGCAGAGGGGTTGGAACTAGATTCCAGGTTCTACACATCGGCCACAACAACTCCATGCAGGACTACAGGCTGGGGTCAGAGTGGCTGGAGAGCAGCCAAGCAGAAAGGGACCTGGGGGTACTGGTTGACAGCAGCTGAACATGAGCCAGCAGAGTGCCCAGGCCACCTGGCCTGCATCAGGAACAGTGTGGCCAGCAGGAGCAGGGAGGTCATTGTGCCCCTGTACTCTGCATTGGTTAGGCCACACCTTGAGTCCTGTGTCCAGTTATGGGCCCCTCAGTTTAAGAAAGATGTTAAGTTGCTGGAATGTGTCCAGAGAAGGGCAACGAAGCTGGGGAGGGGTCTGGAGCACAGCCCTGTGAAGAGAGGCTGAGAGAGCTGGAGGTGTTTAGCCTGGAGAAGAGGAAGCTCAGGGGAGACCTTATTGCTCTCTACAACTCTCTGAAGGGAGGTTGTAGCCAGGTGGGGGTTGGTCTCTTCTCTCATGCAACCAGCACCAGAACAAGAGGACACAGTCTCAAGCTGTGCCAGAGGAGGTTTAGGCTGGATGTTAGAAAGAAGTTCTTCCCAGCAAGAGAGATTGGCCATTGGAATGTGCTGCCCAGGGAGGTGGTGGAGTCACCATCCCTGGAAGTGTTTAAAATAAGACTTGATGAGGCACTTAGTGCCATGGTTTAGTTGATTAGATGGTGTTGGGTGATAGGCTGGACTTGATCTTGAAGGTCTTTTCCAATCTGGTTCTGTATTCTGTAGATGATCCTGGAGGTCCCTTCCTACCCTAACAATTCTATGACTCTATGATTCTAAGAACAGATATAGATTGGATATTAGGAATAGGTTCTTTACTGTGAGGATGGTGGAATACTGCAACAGGGCTCTGGGGAACCTGATCTACTTGAGGATGTCCCTGCTGACTGCAGGGGGGTCAGACTGGATGACCTTTGGACGTCCCTTCCAACCCAAACCACTCTGTGATTCTATGTGGCCCCTCTCATCATTGCTCTGGATGAGGGTCTTGTCCCCTCTCTCTCTGACAGCAAAGGCAACATCTGCACCCAATGGGCTTTCTGGCCAGCTGTGGTCTGCTTCAAATGCACTTTGGGCCTAGGAATGAGATGGTGCAGCTGTGGTGCTTGCACAAGAGAGTGCGGAGCTCTTCTCCTGTGTTGGAATGTGGCCGAGGGCATGCAGGCATTGGAGTGCTCACAGCAGAGTCTGAAGAAGCCTTTCCACAGCTGTTTTGATCTCTCAAGTGTGTAGGTGATAAGAATCAGGGCCTGACGTGCTGGGAAGGCATTTATAGACACAGCAAAATGTGCCTGTGGAGCAGGAGGCTGAGTTCACACCCTATCGCGCTCAGGATCAGTGATGCTCTAGGGAATGAATACCAAAACCTGCTGACAGGAGGTATTCCCCAGATGGGTGCTTATGCAGCAGCAAACTGCACCCCTGCCTGCAACACAGCATGCAAGCTATGGCCATGCTGTCTGCCAGGAGCTGAAGATCTACCTGCCTCAGCTTCACCATAGCTTTTGAAGGCAAACTCTAGCTCGAGTGAAGCTGCGGCCATTGCCTGAGCAAATCCAGCAGCGCAGGTGGGAAATGTTCATATTCCACAGCATTTATATCCCAAGACAGAGCTCGTGTGAAAGCAAAGGACTTGGCTTCTCAGCATGGGGTTGAGTGTCCCAGCTCATGAGCAGGTCACAGAATCATAGAATTGTTCAGATGGAAAAGACCTTTCAGATCATCAAGTTCAAAGGTTGACCTAACACCACCACGGCCATAAAACCATGTCCCAGAGTGCTATGTCCACATCCCCAGACTGGATCCATCCTAGGGTGCTGAGAGAGCTGGCAGAGGAGCTGGCCAAGCCACTCTCCACCATTTTTCAGCAGTCCTGGCTCACTGGAGAGGTCCCAGAGGACTAGAAGCTGGCCAACATGGTGCCCATCCACAAGAAGGGCCGGTTGGATGAGCCAGGGAATTACAGGCCTGTCAGCCTGACCTCAGTGCCAGGCAAGATTATGGAGCAGGTCATCCTGAGTGCAATCACACAGCACTTAGAGGATGGCCAAGGGATCAGGCCCAGCCAGCATGGGTTTAGGAAGGGCAGGTCCTGCCTGACCAACCTGATCTCCTTCTATGATCAGGTGACTGCCTGGTGGATGTGGGCAGGCTGTGGATGTAGTCTACCTGGACTTCAGCAAGGCCTTTGACACTGTCCCCCATAGCAAACTCCTGGCCAAGCTGTCAGCCCATGGCTTGGATGGGAGCACACTGTGCTGGGTTAGGAACTGGCTGGAGGGCCGTGCCCAGAGAGTGGTGGTGAATGGTGCCACATCCAGCTGGCAGCCAGGCACTAGTGGTGTGCCCCAGGGATCAGTGCTGGGCCCCATGCTCTTTAACATCTTTATTGATGATCTGGATGAGGGCATTGAGTCCATCATCAGTATATGTGCACATGACACCAAGCTGGGGGCAGGAGTTGATCTGCTGGAGGGCAGAGAGGCTCTGCAGAGGGACCTCGACAGGCTGGGCAGATGGGCAGAGTCCAAGGGCATGAGATTTAACACATCCAAGTGCCAGGTTCTGCACATTGGCCACAACAACCCCATGCAGTGCTACAGGCTGGGGTCAGAGTGGCTGGAGAGCAGCCAAGTAGAGGGACCTGGGAGTACTGGTCAATGGTAGGCTGAACATGAGCCTGCAGTGTGCCCAGGCAGCTAAGAGGGCCAATGGCATCCTGGCCTGCATTAGGAACAGTGTGGCCAGCAGGAGCAGGGAGGTCATTCTGCCCCTGTACACTGCACTGGTTAGGCCACACCTTGAGTCCTGTGTCCAGTTCTGGGCCCCTCAGTTTAGGAAGGAGGTTGACTTGCTGGAGCGAGTCCAGAGAAGGGCAACAAAGTTGGTGAGGGGTTTGGAACATAAGCCCTACGAGGAGAGGCTGAGGGAGCTGGGGTTGCTTAGCCTGGAGAAGAGGAGGCTCAGGGGTGACCTTATTGCTCTCTACAACTCTCTGAAGGGAGGTTGTAGCCAGGTGGGGATTGGTCTCTTCTCCCAGGCAACCAGCACCAGAACAAGAGGACACAGTCTCAAGCTGTGCCAGGGGAGGTTTAGGCTGGATGTTAGGAAAAAGTTCTACACAGAGAGAGTGATTGCCCATTGGAATGGGCTGCCCGGGGAGGTGGTGGAGTCACCATCATTGGAGGTGTTCAGGAGGAGACTTCATAGGTTGCTTGGTTGCATGGTTTAGTTGATTAGATGGTGTTGGATGATGGGTTGGATGCAATGATCTTGAAGGTCTCTTCCAACCCGGTCTATTCTATTCTATTCTATTCTACTCTACTCTACTCTACTCTACTCTACTCTACTCTACTCTACTCTCCAGTGGCAGTCACTCCACCACCTCCCTGGGCATCCTGTTCTAATTCCTGACCACTTTTGCAGGAAAGAAATTTTTCCTAATCTCCAACCCAACCCTCCACTGGTGCAATATGAGGACATTTCCTCTCGTTCTATCACTTGATACTAGGGAGAAGAGACAAAACCCCACCTCACTCCAGCCTCATTTCAGGGAATTGTAGAGAGCAATGAGGTTGTGGTAGTTTTAGGCTATGCCTCTATAACTATTGCACAGATCTTGAACAGAAAGTAGTAAAATGTCAATAAATCACTATTGGGTTTATCACTGTGATACTGTGAAAATGTAAATAAATCACTATTGGCTGTCAAAAGGATAATAAAGATAGTTCTAAACAATCCCATTGGAGAGATAAGGAACTTAAACTGGTTGTACCGAAACAGTTTCTCTTCTCTTCTCTCTTCTTGGCTCTGGGAGAGATACTAACTTGCTTCTGCATGACCTTGGCTGCATTGGTTTGGTATTAACTTCCCTTCTCCTTTCTCTTCTCCCTTTTGTACAGGAGGGTAAAGAGGAGCAGAGAGGGAGAAGCTAGTAGCTTCCCCTGGTCTTTGGCCAAGGGGGTCCTTGTGCTGCTTATTAATTGTAAATCCCTGTAAATATTGTAAGTACTGTATATTCTGTACACATTCATTGCATTCCATTGTAGAGTGTAGTTCTGCTTGTAAATACAGCTTTCATTTGCTTGCAGCTGGGCTGGGCTGGCAAATTTAATGTTGGCAGGGGGGGAATTTCAACCCACCACAGAGGTCTCCCTTCAACCTCCTCTTCTGCATACAAAACAACCCCAGTTCCCTCAGCCACTCTTCACTAGATGTATCCTCCAGACGCTTCACCAGCTTCATGACACTTCTCTAGACATGCTCCAGCACATCAATGTCCTTCTTGATGTGAGGGCCCCAAACCCGAACACAGTCTTTGAGGTGTGGCCTCAGCAGTGTTGAGTACAGGGGCAGGATCACTTTCCACTGCAACAGCCCGCTTGTGCTGCAGCCTGTGAGCACACACAAGATGACCCAACAGCTACTGCAAGATGACCAACTACTGGGAAGGGGAAGCAGGAAAACAAACAAACAAACAAACAGAATCAGTTCAGACTGATGCCCAAGGAGGTGGTGGAAGCCTCATCCCTGAAGGCTTTGAAAGCCAGGCTGGATGTGGCTCTGAGCAACCTGCTGTAGTGTGAGGTGTCCCTGCCCATTGCAGAGGGGTTGGAACTAGATAATCCTTGAGGTCCCTTCCAACCCTAACAATTCTATGATTCTGTGATGGAGAACCTGAAGGAGATTCAACACAGTCCCCTCCCTGGAAACCAGCCAGGGCGCTGGAGCTGCCACCCTCTCACAGATCCAAGAGGGCCTGAAAGACAGGCAGCAGAGGACACTGCCTGCAAACAGATCACTGCTCTCAGAACTTCTCAGACCTGGAAATGCAGCTGGAGGACAGCCACTGTCCACACCTCCAGCCATGTGGTCCGTGTCTCATTTTGCATCCTGCTAATCAAACAAGGGGTGTCCTTGGAGTGCTTGCCAGGAGGGGAAATGGAATGCATTTGCTGTTAGTTTATGATTTTTAAAGCCTTATTTAAGAAAGGGAGAGGGAAAGGGATCCCTCCACGCTGGCTGAGAGGAGAGCACAATACACTTGGTTGCTCTTTCTTGTCCCTCAGTACCTCACTGACTCCTTGGGAAGGCAAACAAAAAGGAGTTAGGCGATGTAGCTCTCCAGTGTATAAAGCAGCAGCTCCTTAACAGATGGTTGTAGTTACTGCAGCTGGGGAGCAGACACGTGTTTTGGGAAGATACCTGCCCAGCGCGCAGCCAGCTGTGGTCTGATAGCCTGGGTAACTGCGCCACCTCATGGTCCCCAGAGTCAAGGAGTTCAGGAGCTGGAGTTGGATGCGTGGTGCGACTGCGTTTAACTGAAGAGCATCTTCACAGCCTCCTCTGAGAAACGCTGCAGCAGCTTTACTCACCGCAGTCGAGTGACCTCATCCTGGGCTGCATCAAGAGAAGCACAGCCAGCAGGTTGAGGGAGGTGATTCTCCCCCTCTACTCCACTCTGGTGAGACCCCACCGGGCGTACTGTGTCCAGTTCTGGAGCCCCTATTACAAGAAGGATCTGGAGGTGCTGTAAGGTGTCCAGAGAAGAGGATGATCAGAGGGCTGGAGCTCCTCTCCTATGAGGACAGACTGAGAGAGTTGGGGTTGTTCAGTCTGGAGAAGAGAAGGCTCCGAGGACAACTTATTGTGGCCTTACAGTATCTGAAGGGGGACTACGAGAAAGCTGGGGAGGGACTTTTTATGGTGTCAGGTAGTGATAGGACTGGGGGGAATGAAACAAAACTAGGAATGGGTAGATTCAGATTGGATATTAGGAAGAAGTTCTTCCCCATGAGGGTGGTGAGACACTGGAACATGTTGCCCAGGAAGGTCGTGAAAGCCTCATCCCTGGTGGTTTTTAAGACCAGGCTGGATGTGGCTCTGAGCAACCTGATGTAGTGTGAGGTGTCCCTGCCCATGGCAGGGGTTTGGAACTTGATGATCTTTGAGGTCCCTTCCAACCCTGACAAGTCTATGATTCTATGATTCAGTAAGGCCAGGTAGGGATTTGCTCCATGGGTCATTGCCTTAGTTTGACAATAGTCCCAACAGTCTCCAAATGAACTACTTCACCTCCTAAAACAATGACATAACAAGAGAATCACAGAATTATTTGGGTTGGAAGGGACCTTTGAAGGTCATCTAGTCCAACTCCTCTGCAGTTAGCAGGGACATCTACTACTACAGCATGTTGCTCAAAGCCCCATCCAACCCCATCTGGACTGTTTCCAGGCATGGGGCTTCTACCATCTCTCTAGGCAACCCAGGCCAGTATCTCACCACCCTCACTGTAAAAAAAGTCTTCTTTGTATCTAGTCTGAATCCTCCCTTTTAAAGTGTAAAAACATTGCTCCCTGTCCTGTCACAACAAACCCTGTCACAATGATTGTCCCCATCTTTCTTTTAGGCCCCCTTTAGGCACTGAAAGGGCTGGAGATGCCTTTTCATACAGACCACAGATGTCCCCTGCCTGCTCCAAACTGCTCCTTAGAGAACATGCATCACTTCCTCACCCAGTCCTCCTTTAAGACACCTCGTACCTCTGTCTTCAGCTGCCTGCCTACAGATGTGAGCTTGCAACCCAGTAGGTCCCATCCTGGAGAAGGACTGTCCCAGATTATCACATCCTACTTCCCTTTCCTTTGATCCACTCAAAATAATCTCTCCCATTTGGCACCCCAGGCATCCCTTCTTTTAGCCTCCTGTTCTCACCCTTCTCACACTTGCAGCTGATTGTTTGCTGTGTCTGTTACAAGTTGTCACTTGGGCATTCACATCTGGATTTTCCTGGGGTTTCCTCCATAAGAGGTAGGAGAAAGTTTTCACTGACTTTAATTCAGCACAAGATAATCACCTACTGCTCTCCCACAGTGAAAAGGGAGAGCATGTAGCTGGGGTTGTTCATCCTAGGGAAGAGAAGACTCCAGAGGGACCTTAGAGCTGCCTTCCAGCACCTGAAGGAATCCTACAGAAAGGCTGGACAGGGACTTTTCACCAGGGTGTCTAGACAAGGATGTTCAGGACAAGGGGGAATGATTTTAAGCTAAGGAAGAGTAGGTTTAGACTGGATCTTAGGAAGAAGTTCTTCAGTACAAGGGTAGTAAGACTCTGGAATAGGCTGCCCAGGGAGGTTCTGGATGCCTCCTCCCTGGGGGTGTTCCAGGCCGGGTTGGCTGAGGCCTAGAGCAGCCAAATCTAGTCAAGAAGCATCCCTGCCCATGGCAGGGAGAAGGTGTGATGCCCCATGGCAGGGAGGTTGGAGTAGATGCTCTCTGAGGTCCCTTCCAACCTAAGGCACTCTATGATGCTATAATTTAGGTTAAGTAAGCCTACCCCAAGATGACTATTTCCTACAGCTGTCCTCCGGAAACATCTCACATTGCCACAGTGAAATTTCAGTCAGCCTTATTTGAATCACACAATCTCAGAGCAGTGGAGGTTAGAAGGAACCTTTGGCAATTATCTAGTCCCACCCCTGCTAAAACAGGGTCACCTGGAGCAGATTACACAGGATCATATCCAGGTGGGTTGTGAGTTTCTCCAGAGAAGAAGACTCCACAGCCCCTCTGGGCAGCCCTCTGCAGGGCTGCAGCACCTTCACAGAACCTCACAGAACGGTTTGGGTTGGAAGGGACCTTAAAGATAATCTAGTTCTGACCCCCCTTCCATGGCTAAAATTGACCCAAAGGCCAGTGTGCCTGCGTCCTACCTACCTGCTGCTGTCCTCAGTGAACAGCCCCTCCAACTTTTCCCACTCCCCTTCATCCCTCTGCTGCTTTTGCAACCCAATGCATTGCTGAGTCCTTGAGTTTAGCTCTTCCCTAATTGCACGAGGAGAGATTATTTGAACATCTTACTGGTTTCTTCCCCTCCTGTATAATTTGTGGTGCACAGTCAAGCCTGTCCAGCATTCATGTTCTCTCCTTCTTATCCTTGCTCAGCCATGCAGATTGCATTTCCACGGATGACTTCCCTTTGCTTCATAGATCCAGCAGCAGCTTTTGTCTGCAGTGAGATAAAGAACACCATCAATTTATGGCAATGTCACACAAACTGTGTGGCTAAATGTCACTGACTCTTGGAGTGAGTAGTTCCTGGCATTTTACAAGTATAAAGAGCAGGCAGAGTAAGAAATAATTCTCCAGAGAAGGAGATTCCACAGCCACTCTGGGCAGCTTGGTCCAGGGCTTCAGCACCCTCGCAGGTAATGAATTTTTTCTCATGGTGGAACTTCCTGGGTTCCAGTTTGTGCCTGTTGACCCTTGTCCTACCACTGGACATCACTGAAAAGAGTCTGGCCCCATCCTCTTGAACTCAGTCTGGAGAAGAGAAGGCTCTGAGGAGACCTTATTGTGGCCTTCCAGTATCTGAAGGGGGCTACAGGAAAGCTGGGGAGGGACTTTTTAGGGTGTCAGGGAGTGATAGGACTAGGGGGAATGGAACAAAATTAGAAATGGGGAGATTGAGATTGGATGTTAGGAAGAAGTTCTTCCCCATGAGGGTGGTGAGACACTGGCACAAGTTGTCCAGGGAGGTGGTAGAAGCCTCATCCCTGGAGATTTTTAAGGCCAGGCTGGATGTGGCTGTGAGCAACCTGCTCTAGTGTGAGGTGTCCCTGCCCATGGTAGAGGGGTTGGAACTAGCTGATCCTTGAGGTCTCTTCCAACCCTAACAATTCTGATTACATGAATTCACCCTTTATATGCTGATAAGCATTGAGAAAATCCCCTCT
The DNA here is from genome assembly GCF_014839835.1 of Dryobates pubescens. Classification (NCBI taxonomy): domain Eukaryota; kingdom Metazoa; phylum Chordata; class Aves; order Piciformes; family Picidae; genus Dryobates; species Dryobates pubescens. The sequence continues at coordinate 14,312,595 of NC_071621.1, read as the reverse complement.
CAGGCTGCTCTTCTCCAGGCTTATCAGCCCCAGGTCTCTCAGCTTCTCCTCAGAGATATGCTCCAGTCCCTTCATCATCTTCTTAGCCTTCCACTGGACTCTCTCCAGCAGTTCCCTGTCTCTCTTGAACTGGAAAGCCCTGGGAGAACTGGACCCCATAATCCAGATGTGGCCTCACTAGGGCACAGTAGAGTGGAAGGAGAACCTCCCTTGTGACCTGTTGTTCACAGTCTCCTTAATGAACCACAAGAGACCACAGACCTTCTTGGTCACAAGAGCACATTGCTGCTTCCTGGTGAATTTGCTGTCTGCCAGCGCTTCCAGGCCCTGCTGCCTGGAGATACTTTCTAGCAGGTCACCCATCACCTGTACTGATGCATGGGGTGACACCTCCTCAGGTGCAGGACTCTACATTTGCTCTCATTGAGCCTCTTGATGTTCCCCTCTGCCCAGCTCTTCAGCCTGTCCAGGTCTCACTGAATGGCAGCACAGGTTGACAGTGTGTCAGCCACTCCTGTTTTCTCATTCTCCTTAATTTTGTTGATCCCCTTCATCCATCACCTCTCTTTCTCCAAGTACTTACATGCTTCCAGCAAGCACTGCTGTTAGGTGGGAGCTGAATTCTGGGCTCTGGTGTGGTGTCACAGCTGCCTGGGGCTGAAGCCCACTCCTGCAGAAAGAGAATCCAGCCTAGGGAAAGGATTTTCCCTTTCTTCATTTGGAAATGGTGTCCAAGGAGTCAACAGTGAGGAAGTCCTTTACATCAGGCCAATTTACTTTCAGTTTAGAAATCTCATCTTTGGTTTGACCCCAAACATGATACAGGATCAGGAGGGAAAAGTGCTTACACAGGGCAGATGTAGCTGTCCCTCTGTACAAACAGTTTACACAGCAAAGGAGGAATGAGTTGGGGAAACAACTGAAATACAGCCAAGGGAACTTATCTGGAGCCATTTGAGAGACTGCTTGAAGACTTTACTCAGAACCTTTTCTGCTTCCTTGCCTTCAGCATCCACCCTGGATATGATCTCCCACATTGAATTCAGTGGTTCTTACTGGGACAAAGAATTAGGGAAAGTTTTAAAGCAGAGAGCACTGACTGATTGCTCCAGTGCTGCCAAACTCCTTGACTTCATGCTTCAAGCAAAACAGTGAGATGCAAGCTGTCCTTGGAAAGCTGGAGACACCGACCTCTAAGGTGTCCTTGGAAAGCTGGAGACATCAACCTGAAGTAAAAGTGATCCAATAAAACCCATTCTAATCCCTCCTCGTCTCTTCCCCTGCCAGTTTTAGGATTAAGCTCCCAAATGTACCTCATATGTGGGAAGGTGCAGAACTGAACAGCCCCATAAACAGCTAAAACATTGTGACCCATGAGTCTCATCTTACCACAACACCTTCTAAAGCAGGAACTTCAGTATCTCAGTTGTCTTTGTGCCAGAAAAATGAGCATTGCCAAGGTCCATTCCCTGGCCTGTCAGACAGATGAGGTGGAAGTGTCTGTACCTTTATCATTAATCTCTGCTGCTTGCCAGAACAAGTGGGTCACATCCATCCTCATCTCCAGGAAGGCTATTTGGTCTGTGCAGCTACAGGGCAGTTTGGGACTGACCAGAACTGTTCCAGAGACCATGTAGAAAATTTAGCTGTGTGTCCAGATGGAATCTGTGCTGGTTATTTAGTGTGGATGTAGTCAGAGAGTTTTCTTTGCTGGCAAAAGTGATGGTGGCACAGCCTTGTCAGTGAACGCTGGCCAAGAGAGGTCCAACCTTGCCCTGGTGTTGTCTAATATCCTTCATCAAAGACACAGAGGGTGGGATCAAGTGCACCCTCAGCAAGTCTTCAGATGCTGCGTGAGCCTACCAGGGGCAAGGCTTTGCTTGACCTCCTCTTCACCAACAGGGAAGGGCTGGTGGGTGATGTGGTGGTCGGAGGCTGTTTAGGGGCCAGTGACCATGAAATAATAGAATTTTCGGTATTTGGTCAAACTAAGAGGGGCAGCAAGAAGACCTCCACTCTGGACTTCCAGAGGGCGGACTTTAGGTTGCTCAAGGAAATAATTCAAAGGGTTCCTTGGGAGAAAGCCCTTAAAAATAAAGGGGTCCAGGAGGGCTGGACCTGCTTCAAGAAAGAGCTGATGAAGGCTCAGGAGCAGGCTGTGCCAGTGTGCCAGTGTGCCGGAAGAGGAGCCGCCGGGGCAGACGGCCAGCCTGGCTGTGTAATGAACTTTTAATTGAACTAAGGGAAAAAAAGAGGGTGTATCATCTTTGGAAGAAAGGTGAGGCAACCCATGGAATGTTTAAAGAGGTTGCTAGGGCATGTAGGAGGAAAATTAGGGAGGCAAAAGCATATTTGGAACTTAAACTGGCCTCTGATGTGAAGGACAACAAAAAGTCCTTCTATAAATATATTAATAGCAAGAGGAAGGGCAGGGACAACCTCCACTCCTTGGTTGACATGGAAGGAAATGTTGTAACACAGGATGAGGAAAAGGCAGAGGTACTTAACACCTTCTTTACCTCAGTTTTTACTACCTGGAAAGAACGTCTACCAGACAGCTGGCCTGCAGAACTGGCAGAGGGAGCCAGGGAGCTGCATGGTTTCCCTGTGTTCCATGAGCAAGTGATAGGAGCTCTCCTCAGCAGCTTGGACCCCCACAAGTCCATGGGACCAGATGGGATCCATCCTAGGGTGCTGAGAGAGCTGGCAGATGAGCTGGCCAAACCACTCTCCATTATTTTTCATCAGTCCTGGCTCACTGGAGAGATCCCAGCTGACTGGAAGCTGGCCAACGTGGTACCCATCCACAAGAAGGGCCGGTTGGATGAGCCAGGGAATTACAGGCCTGTCAGCCTGACCTCAGTACCAGGAAAGATTATGGAGCAGGTCATCCTGAGTGCAATCACACAGCACTTAGAGGATGGCCAAGGGATCAGGCCCAGCCAGCATGGGTTTAGGAAGGGCAGGTCCTGCCTGACCAACCTGATCTCCTTCTATGATCAGGTGACTGCCTGGTGGATGTGGGGAGGCCTGTGGATGTAGTCTACCTGGACCTCAGCAAGGCCTTTGACACCGTTCCCCATAGCAAGCTCCTGGCCAAGCTGTCAGCCCATGGCTTGGATGGGACCACACTGCGATGGGTTAGGAACTGGCTGGAGGGCCGAGCCCAGAGAGTGGTAGTGAATGGTGCCACATCCAGCTGGCAGCCAGTCACCAGTGGTGTGCCCCAGGGATCAGTGCTGGGCCCCATGCTCTTTAACATCTTTATTGATGATCTGGACGAGGGCATTGAGTCCATCATCAGTAAATTTGCTGACGACACCAAGCTGGGCGCAGGAGTTGATCTGCTGGAGGGTAGAGAGGCTCTGCAGAGGGACCTCGACAGGCTGGGCAGTTGGGCAGAGTCCAACGGCATGAGATTTAACACATCCAAGTGCCGGGTTCTGCACATTGGCCACAGCAACCCCATGCAGAGCTACAGGCTGGGGTCAGAGTGGCTGGAGAGCAGTCAGGCTGAGAGGGACCTGGGGGTGCTGGTCGACGGTAGACTGAACATGAGCCTGCAGTGTGCCCAGGCAGCTAAGAGGGCCAATGGCATCCTGGCCTGCATCAGGAACAGTGTGGCCAGCAGGAGCAGGGAGGTCATTCTGCCCCTGTACACTGCACTGGTTAGGCCGCACCTCGAGTACTGTGTCCAGTTCTGGGCCCCTCAGTTTAGGAAGGAGGTTGACTTGCTGGAACGAGTCCAGAGAAGAGCAACAAAGTTGGTGAGGGGTTTGGAACATAAGCCCTACGAGGAGAGGCTGAGGGAGCTGGGGTTGCTTAGCCTGGAGAAGAGGAGACTCAGGGGTGACCTTATTACTCTCTACAACTACCTGAAGGGAGGTTGTAGACAGACGGATGTTGGTCTCTTCTCCCAGGCAAGCAGTACCAGAACAAGAGGACACAGTCTCAGGCTGCGCCAGGGGAGGTTCAGGCTGGATGTTAGAAAAAAGTTCTATACAGAAAGAGTGATTGCACATTGGAATGGGCTGCCTGGGGAGGTGGTGGAGTCGCCATCACTGGAGGTTTTTAGGAGAAGACTTGACGGGGTACTTGGTGCTGTGGGTTAGTTGCTTGGGCGGTGTTGGATTGGTGATGGGTTGGACGCGATGATCTTGAAGGTCTCTTCCAACCTGGTTTATTCTATGTATGTATTCTATGTATGAGACCAAGCTGAGTGATCTGGCTGGCATGTCTGGGGGACAGGGTATCACCCAGAAGCACCTGGACAAACTTGAGAGGTATGGGTTCAGCCTAGAGAAGAGAAGGTTCCAGGGAGGCATCACTGCAGCCTTTCCACACTTACAGAGGGCCTAGAAGAAAGGTGGAGAGGGAATTTTTAGCAGGGCCTATTGTGACAGGACAAGGGGTCATGGTTTTAAACCAAAAGAGAAAGATACAAACTAGATAGAAAGTGGATTTTTTTTTACACTGAGGGTGGTGAAACATTGGCCCAGCTTGCCCAGAGAGGTGGTAGATACCCCATCGCTGGTAACATTCCAAATCAGGTTGAACAAGGCTGTGAAGATGTCTCTGCTTACTTCAGGGGATGTGGAATAGATGGCCTCCAAAAGGTCCCTTCAAACCCAAACAGCCTGATCTAGTTGAAAGATGTCTCTGCTGACTTCCAACTCAAACCTTTCTATGACTCTACCCTATGAGTGAGGATCAAAGGTTCATATCCAGCTCAGGAAGTCACCTGGAAGCAATGAGGCAGCAAGACAGAAAAGAAAACCTTGTGGTCTGTATTAGTTATGAGGAGGAGAAGGGAGGTCTTCAAAAAAACAAAATTAAAACCCAAAAATAATTAGGGGGAAAAAAAAGACAGCAGCAAATTAAGTGCCAACTTTGTGGGGTTTTTTCCCCTCTGCATTGTGTTTATGGTCTTTTCTTGCTGGTAGTACCAAACTGGGAGGCTTGGCTGATAACACCTGAAGGCTGGACAGACTGAGAGCTGGGCAGAGAGGAACCTCATGAGGCTCAACAAGGATAAGTGCAGAGTCCTGCAGTTGGGAAAGAATAATAAACTGCAGCAGGACAGGCTGGGAGGTGATCTGCTGGAGAGCAGCCCTGTAGAGAAGGACCTGGCAGTCCTAGTGGATAACAAGCTATCCATGGGACAGCAATGTGCCCTGATGGCCAAGAAGGCCAATGGGATCCTGGGGGGCATCAAAAGGAGTATGTCCAGCAGATGGAGGGAGGTTCTCCTCCCCCTCTACTCTGCCCTGGTGAGGCCACACCTGGAATATTGCATCCAGTTTTGGGCTCCCCAGTTCAAGAGAGACGGGGATCTACTTGAGAGAGTCCAATGGAGAGCTACCAGGATGATTAAGGGACTGAAGCACTGCCTGGTGAGCCCTGGGGCTGTTTAGTCTGGAGAAGATAAGAGTGAGAGGGGATCTAATAAATGTTTATAGATATCTGAGGGCTGGGGGTCAAGAGGGAGGGGGCAGGATCTGCTCAGTTGCGCCATGGGATAGGACAAAGGGCAATGGATATAAACTACAGCACAGGAGGTTCCACCTCAACATGAGGAGGAACTTCTTCACTGTGAGAGTCACCGAGCACTGGAACAGGCTGCCCAGAGGGGTTGTGGAGTCTCCTTCTCCAGAGACTTTCAAGACTCATCTGGATGCATTCCTTTGCAACCTGTGCTGGATTCTATGGTCCTGCTCTGGCAGGGGGTTGGACTTGATGGTCTTCAGAGGTCCCTTCCAACCCCTTACATCCTGTGATCCTGTGCAACCACTACTGTCAAGAAACCAGGCATTCAACCACCCTACACAACTCCTGGTCAACATCAGCCTGAAGTCAGTGGGAATTGTGGCAGCTGGTGGATGAATGAGCTCACAGGAACTAGCAAAAGAGAGCATCACATCTCTGGGTTCCAGCTCTCCTCCCTGCTCTAATTTCATGAAGTAATGCGCCAGCTTGCCTTCTTCATACCTGTGGTTGCAACATCCTGTCTCCATCTATGATCAAAGCAGTCCTGAAACCACAGGTTTGGAGCATGTTGGAAGAACCACTGAGTGAAAGTCAATGAGCTGGATGATGGGTTAGATCAAACTAGTTAATGAAGTTAGACTCAGCCAGACTTCAGATAGAGGAACAAGTCCTCCTGTAACTCCTTTTAACTGCTAAAGTCATTATCTGTGACAAATCACAGATCATGTGAAAGACATTGAGTTCCTGGAGCACATCCAGAGGAGAGAGAGCAGTGAGGCTGGTGAGGGATTTGGAGGGCATGGTATACAAGGAGTGGCTGAGTGAGCTGGGGTTCTTTAGTCTAGACAAGAGATGTCTGAGGGGAGACCTTACCGCTCTCTACAGCTACCTGAAAGGAGGTTCACAGTATCACAGTACATTACAGGTTGGAATTATAGATTGGAAGGGGCCTCAAGAGATCATCAAGTCCAACCCCCTGCCAGAGCAGGATCACTTAGGGTAGTCTGCAAAGGAACACATCCAGGTGGGTTTGGAAAGTCTCCAGACAAGGAGACTCCACAACCTCTCTGGACAGCCTGCTCCAGGGCTCTGTTACCCTCACTATAAAGAAGTTTCTCTCCATGTTGAGGTGAAATCTTCTATGTTCAAGCTTGAAACTGTTGTTCTTTGTCTTATTATTGCACACAACCAAAAAGAGCTTGGCCACCTCCGCTTGGAGTGAGGCTGGTGTTGCTCTCTTCTCCCAAGTAACTAGTGATAAGACAAGAGGTTTAAGTTGCACCAGGGGAGGTTTAGATTGGACATTAGGAAAACCTTCTGCTACAGTTTGAAGGGGGAACTTCAGCCTAGTCCCTTTCTTTTCCCTTTGGGAAGGCAGAGGTGTTTGTAGAGAGGGTCTGTACCGTTCCTAGTGGCCAGCCCAGCCCTAACCTTTGACACATTTAATGCCACAAACTTCTTCAGTCAATATGACTATTCCTTGCTTTAATGTGGTCAAACTGAGGAGCAGAAATGTTTGTTACAGCGTGCCTTTGCCACTCAGAACAGCACTTGATGCTATGCCAAGGTCTGCTGCTGACCAGAATCACAGAACGTTAGTGGTCGAAAGGGACCGTTAAAGATATCCAGTCCAAACCCCTTACCAGAGCAGGATCACCCAGGGCAGGTCACCCAGGAACACATCCAGGTGTGTTTTGAATGTCTCCACAGAAGGAGACTTCACAACCTCTCTGGGTAGCCTGTGCCAGGGCTCTGTCACCCTCACAGTGAAAAAGCTTTCCCTTATGTGGCACTTCCTCCTCTCCAGCTTGCACCCATGGCCCCTTGTCCTGTCATTGGACATCTCTGAGCAGAGCCTGGTTCCATCCTCCCAACACTGCCCTGCACATCTTTATAAACATGAATGAAGTCACCCCTCAGGCTCCTCTGCTCCAAGATACAGAGCCCCAGCTGCCTCAGCCTGTCCTCAGCAGGGAGATATTCCACTGCCTGCAGCAGCTCTGTGGCTCTGAGCTGGACTCTTTCAAGCAGTACCCTGAGGTCCTTCTTGAACTGAGTGGCCCAGAACTGGACCCAACATTCCAGATGCAGAACAAATGAGGAAAGGAGAAAAGGGTTTTGCATTACCAGCACATAACTTTCAAGCTCAGCTTTTCAACTAGTGGGAGCAGGTCTCCTGTTCTCAGGTCTGTTATTTGGGGATGCCATATCAGACCTGGGGACCAGCCCCACCTTTCTCTTCCTGCAGCTGCTGCTTTTAAGCTCAGATCGAGGGTGCTGTCATGTGAGCTCAGAGGACTTGTTGACCATATTTGCCAGTCCCAGAAATTATATCATGCAGTTGTTTGTGAAAGCCCCACCTAGCCCCTGCAGCACTTCCCTTCTGATAATTGCTCCTGAGATACTGAGCTAAATAATGGAAAGGGGAGGAAAACTCTCTAACTCTCAGCATTATCTTGAGGGTAGCCTGTTAAAACATGAACTCACCGATATTTCCTTCCAAGCTCCTCCCCTGAGATCCGCCTCTGAGCGTCTATGGAATTTCCTTGCACTTGGACACTGCCCTGGACTGTTGTGGGAACACATTGAGGAGGTGTCACTTGGTGCTGAAAGCTTCTTGGTTTTGTCAGGAGCTAATGGAAACACAAAGTGTTGAGCTGCAAAAAGGAAAAGAGATGAAGATTTTGTGTAAGTCGTGCTGAGTTTATCTACTCAAGGTAATGGTGAAGAGATTATAGCCTTCAGACTCCACATTCCACCACAAAGCCTGTGTGGAGCAGGGGAGAAGGTGTCTTAGAGCACAGACTAATCCCTGTAGGGTCATCAATGGCAAAAAGCCATTCTGGACCAGGTTTCAGGTCTCATGCAAATAGCAGTGAGCTCCACTGCATTTCTGGGGTTGCTGAAGTCACAAGTGCAAATTACCACCAGAGATGTCAGTCTTGCTTTCACTTGGGCTACCAGAAGCCCCAGGAACAGCACTGCTATAGTGTGAAAAACATGGACCTGTTGCAGTGGGTCCAGAGGAGGACACCAATATGATCAGAGGGATGCAGCACTACCCCTTTAAGGACAAGCTGAGAGAATGGGGGTTGTTCAGCCTGGAGAAGAAAAGGCTTTGGGGACATCTTATTCCAGCCTTTCAGTACCTAAAGGACATCAAGAAGAAAGATGGGGACAGACTTTTCAGCTGGGCTTATTGCAGCCTGACAAAGGGGGGTGGGGTGGGGAAGGGAAGGGAAGGGAAGGGAAGGGAAGGGAAGGGAAGGGAAGGGAAGGGAAGGGAAGGGAAGGGAAGGGAAGGGAAGGGAAGGGAAGGGAAGGGAAGGGAAGGGAAGGGAAGGGAAGGGAAGGGAAGGGAAGGGAAGGGAAGGGAAGGGAAGGGAAGGGAAGGGAAGGGAAGGGAAGGGAAGGGAAGGGAAGGGAAGGGAAGGGAAGGGAAGGGAAGGGAAGGGAAGGGAAGGGAACGGCTTGAGTTGGAAGGCACCTTTAAAAGTCACCTAGTCCAAACATCTGCAACTGGATCAGGTTACTCAGAGCCCCATCCAACGTGACCTGGAATGTTTTCAAGGATGGGGCTACTACCACCTCCCTGGGCAATTTCTGCCAGAGTTTCACCACCCTCACTGTGAGACAATTTCTTTGTTCTCTCTAGTCTAAATCTCCCTTTAGGTTAAAGCCATCACCCCCTGTCCTTTCAAACATGCCCTGCTAGAATGATTGCTCCCATCTTTCTTATCAGCCCCTTGTAAGTACTGAAAGGCTGCAGTAAGGTCCCCATGGAGCATTCTCTTCTCCATGCTGAACTACTCTAGCTCGCACCAACAGAAGCAATGATGGATGGCAGCAAGTTTTTTATTCCCATTCTGAGAGTTGAAAAAGGGGAGGTAGCTGAGAATCATAAAACCATTATTATATCTTCCCCATTCCCAAAAGAGGAGACATAAAACTATAGAATGGTCTGGGTTGGAAGGGTCATCCAGTCCAACCCCCTCTGCAGTCAGCAGGGACATCCTCAACTAGATCAGGTTGCCCAGAGCCCTGTCCAGCCTCACCTTCAATATCTCCATAGATGGAGCCTCAACCATCTCCCTGGGCAACCTGCTCCAGTGTTCCACTATCCTCACGGTAAAGAACTCATTCCTAACATAGAATCATCGAGTTGTCAGGGTTAGAATGGACCTCGAGGATCATCCAGTTCCAACCCCCCTGCCATGGGCAGGGACACCTCACACTAGAGCTCAGAGCCCCTGTGTCATCCCACAGACATCTCTGTGTTAAACCGAAGCTATCGCTGATCAGAAGCCAAACCCTAGGAACTAAAGTCACCACCAGATTTTGTCACAGCTTGATATGCACCTTGGTCCCTCCTGCTCAGCGGGGTAAGGTGCTCACCTCGCTCACTGGGAAGTCATCAGAGACATCTAGTGGCAAAACCAACCTAGAAATACAGCAGGGAATATCCTGGAGAGATCCTGGAGAGCTTTGCTGTGCCTTTTGGCCAGCTGGGTTATCACTGGCACATACAGAGGACTGCCTGAGAGCTCCGGGTTGTATTTTTAACTGATCTGGTGAAAAATCTGTTGGAGGGATGCTTTCCTAAATCTCCCAAACTCCAGGTTTCTGGAGACAAAACACCTCCATAACTACTGTGCTTCCTGCCTGTCCTCAGCCTCCCAAGAGCTTCTTCACTCTGAATCACTCCTGCTTTTTGAGGAGCTGGAGATATTGGTGTCATGTCTGGTTCTGGTTCTGGTTTTCGGCCATGTGTGAAGGTTTCTGTTTGCTGTTGCTGCTGGGCTGATTGATGTGATCCTGTTCAATAGCTCAGAACACTGTTTTTTTTCCAGCTGTTCTTTACAAATATGGTTTTTGTTAAGAGTTCTCTGGATTTATTCATTTGGCTTTGCTGGCACTGGGTTTTGTTTGAAGACTCACATTACCTATTGTGTTGGACATCTTGGTGCAGCTGTTCCCTTTGGTCCAAGTCTGTTCTTCAGTGGACACAAAACAGCCACCACTCAGCTTTGGCAGTTCGGAAAAGAGAAGGAAAACAAATGAGGTTCAGAGAGGTTTGGAGGGGAGAGGTTTGGAGAAGAGGAGAGGGAAGGGGAGGAGAGGGAAGGGAAGGTTTGGGAAGGTTTGGGAAGGTTTGGGAAGGGAAGGTTTGGGAAGGGAAGGTTTGGGAAGGGAAGGTTTGGGAAGGTTTGGGGAAAAGGAAGGAAGGAAGGAAGGAAGGAAGGAAGGAAGGAAGGAAGGAAGGAAGGAAGGAAGGAAGGAAGGAAGGAAGGAAGGAAGGAAGGAAGGAAGGAAGGAAGGAAGGAAGGAAGGAAGGAAGGAAGGAAGAGAGAAAGAAAGAAAGAAAGAAAGAGAAAGAAAGACAGAAAGGAAGAAAGAGAGAGAGAAAGAAAGAGAGAAAGAGAGAAAGAGAGAAAGAAAGAAAGAAAGAAAGAAAGAAAGAAAGAAAGAAAGAAAGAAAGAAAGAAAGAAAAAAGAAAAGAAAATAAAAAAGAAAAGAAAAAAGAAGAAAAGAAAAGAAAAGAAAAGAAAAGAAAAGAAAAGAAAAGAAAAGAAAAGAAAAGAAAAGAAAAGAAAAGAAAAGAAAAGAAAAGAAAAGAAAAGAAAAGAAAAGAAAAGAAAAGAAATGTAACTAAGAAACAGTGAAGTAGGCAAATCTGCCAATTTACCTGCAGTGAAAATAGAAAGCAGAGAATAGAAATCATACAAATAGAATCATGGAATCATTCTGGTTAGAAGGGGGCATTAAGATCAAGTCCAACCATTAATCCAGCATTATCAAGTCACCATTAAACTATGTTTCTCATCCCCATATCTATGCATCTTTTCAATACCTTCAAGGATATACAAAGGATCACAGTCTCACAGGATGTTAGGGGTTGTAAGGGACATCTGGAGATCATCAAGTCCAAACCCCCTGCCAGAGCAGGACCATAGAATCCAGCACATGTCACACAGAAACATATCCAGGTGGGTCTTGAAAGTCTCCAGAGAAGGAGACACCACAACCTCTCTGGGCAGCCTGTTCCAGTGGTCAGTGGCTCTCACAGTAAAGAAGTACTTCCTCATGTTGATCTGCAGCAAGATATTGAACTGCAGTTTTGGAGAGAAGGGCAATTTTGGTGATGTTGCAAGGCAAGGACATCCATCAGCTCACAGGTGGAATAAAAAATCAATGATGGACAAGTTGTCCAGCTTGGCACCTGGGCTGGAACAATCCTCACTATCAGTACAGCCTGGGCGAGGAGGTGATGGAAAGCAGCCCTGAGGAAAAGGACTTGGGGGTGCTGGTGGATGAGAAGCTGGACATGAGCAGGCAGCATAGAAAGCCAATGGCAGTAGGGCAGCAGAGGTGATGCATCCAAAGCAACATTGGCAGCAGAGCAAGAGAGGTGATTCTGCCACTTTGCTCTGGTGAGACCTCACCTGGAGTACTGTGTCGAGGTCTGGAGCCCTCAACACAGGAAGGACCTGGAGCTGATGGAGAGGCTCCAGAGGAGGGCCAGGAAAACAATCAGAGGGTTGGAGAAGCTCTGCTATGAGGACAGGCTGAGGGAACTGGGAGCCTGGAGAAGAGGAGGCTCCAGGGAGACCTAACAGCAACCTTCCAGTTCCAGAGTAGAGCTACAAGGATGGAGACTGTTTGAAAAGTCCTGCAGGGACAGGATGAGAGGCAATGGTTTAAAACTGGGGAAGAGCAGATTTAGATTGGATGTTAGGAACAAGTTCTGCACCATGAGGGTGGTGGAACACTGGAAGAGGTTGCCCAGGGAGGTGGTTGGAGCCCCATCCCTGGAGATATTCAAGGTGAGGCTCTGGGTAAGCTGATGTAGTGGAGGATGTCCCTGATGACTTGAAGAGGGGGTTGGACTGGATGACCTTTAGAAGTCCTTTCCTACCCAGACCATTCTATGATTCTGTGTCTCCTCTTTTGGGAATGGGGAAGATAAAAGCTAAAAATAACTGTCTCACAGTACTGGGAAGATCTCTTTTCTTTTTCTGTACTGTTGCTGTAATGTAGGCTCTTGTCACTTGATACTTCATTTCAGTGCAAGCCTGAAGAGCTTAAATCCACCACAGACCCAGCTCTAAATAATTCTTCAGGACAGTCTTAGCTGCTGTTCCCAGAAACCTCTTCCTTCTCTTCTCTCATAGTTATTGGATTTCCTCTCCCAGTGTCAACCCAAGAGGTGGAGGTAAAAGCTTGGCCAAGAGAGTGGACGACTCATATGTTTCACAAGGCTCTTTGGCATCAATTCCAGCTCCCAAATTATTGCTTTTCACTGTTTAAATAATTCATGGGAGATTCAGGACAATCTCTGGGCCTTCAAAATCAGGCCATTTGTCTAAACATTTAGATAGAAATACTTAAAGAATGGTGAGTAAGCAAAAGTTTTATTCACATTTCTAGTTCAGTGAAGCAAATTATTGCAATCTTGAAGCCCCCTTGACAGTCTCTTAGTGCCACAAATTCTCAGAGTAGCTGGAGAACTCAAAAATCTGAAGTTATATGAAAGAAGACATTTAAAGAGTGCCTGATTTCACAGGCACTGGGTATGAATATGCTGCTGGAAAGCCTCTTGGGTAGGGGCTGCAAATTAACCACCTTAAATCTGAGGTATCCACGATCACCATTCTCGTTGTCTAGAGTACCAAGGCTTGTGAGTAGCAGCTGAGAGAACTAGGAATGTTTAATCTGCAAAGAAGGAGGCTCAGGGAAGACCTTCTTGCTCTCTACAACTCCCTGAAAGGAAGTTGGAGAGAGGTGGGAGTAGGATGCTCTCCCAAGTAACAAACAGTAGGATGAAAAAAAATGCCCTAAAGTTGTTCCTGGAGAGGTTTGTATTGGATATTAGACGAAACTTCCTCACTGGAAGGGTCATGAAGCCCTGGAATAGGCTGGCCAAGGAATTGGTGGGGTCACTATCCCTGGAGGGATCTACAAGATGTGTAGATATGGTGCTGAGGAACATGGGTTTGTGGTGGATTTGTCAGTGCTGGGCTTGATGATCTTAAAGCCCTCCTCCAAACAAAATGTTTCTATGATTAGAAAACCTGGACACATTTGGACAGATGCTCTCTCCCCTGGCTTGCCTTGCACATCCCTACTGCTCCTGAGCACAGTCAGATTAACGCAAAGAAGGTGAATACATTTAACTGCAGGTGGCTCTCTGTGGTAGGCAGACAGCTCCACAGGGCCGTGCTGAAGGCTGCCAAGCAGGAATTCAGAGCTGTCTCTGTTTGCACAGAAGGACCTGAGTGACTTGGAAAGCACAGAAGAAGGAAATGCTTTCTCCATGAGATACTATGGGCAGCCTACAATCAGCATCCTTCCTCAGCAGCTGGACTTGATAAATGTTGTCAGCAGCCCAGGAGTCTTTTTGGGCTCCTGGTGTCAAGAATGAGTCTGAAGCAAGCAGAGAGGGGCAAATACCCCTAAGCCAGAATCACTCTGCTCATGCTCGAGCAAGTCCTTGTGCAACTGGGCTGGAAGCCTGAATCCTTCAGAAGAAATTCAATTTGAGCTACTTATTGGGAATAATCGACACTACCCATCTAGACTTCAGTCTGTTCACTAATCCTATTATACATATCACATTTAAAGGGGGAAAAAAAAAGATGCTAATATACCTGGCTTCTCAACAGGAAAAAAAAGTAAAGAAAACCCCATTTCTCTGCTAGAATGTATGAAATGCCCACAGAGGATGGTGGTAACTGCTCTGCATTCTCTTACATATGTTCTTTGAATCATAGAATCATTTTGCTTGGAAGAGACCTTTAAGATTGTCAAGTCCAACTCTTAACCCACATTTTGACAATGCATTTGTGGTAGTTTTAGGCTGAGGCCTAGGAAAAATTTCAATAGATTGAGTGAAAGGGATAGAATGCAAACAAATTAACCATTGGATGCAAAAGAGTCATAGAATCTTAGAATTGTCAGGGTTGGAAGGGACCTCAAGGATCAGCCAGTTTCAACCCCCCTGCCATGGCCAGGGACACCTCACACTACGTCCAGCCTGGCCTTAAAAATCTCCAGGGATGAGTCTTCCACCACCCTCCCTGGGCAACCTGTTCCAGTGTCACATCATCCTCATGGGGAAGAACTTCTTCCTAACATCCAATTTGAATCTACCCTTTCTAGTTTTGCTCCATCCCACCTAGTCCTATCACTCCCTGACACCCTAAAAAGTCCCTCCCCAGCTTTCCTGTAGTCCCCCTTCAGATAATCAAAGGCCACAACAAGGTTTCCTTGGAGCCTTCTCTTCTCCAGACCGAACAGCCCCAATTCTCTCATCCTGTCTCCATAGGAGAGGAGCTCCAGCCCTCTGACCACCCT